>NC_143510.1:4741132-4823632 GCF_031878675.1 Megascapheus bottae
GAGCTGAAGAGCTCAGGAACAACACCCAGGCCCAGAGCTCAAGCCCACAACAGACAAAAAAAAAAGCTAAGGGAGGTTGAATATCTAGGATCTAAGTTCATGCTTCACTACTGGAAAAAAAAGAGCCTGAAAAATGAACATATATTTTCACAAAGCAAAACCTGTTGAGAGGCCATCTGTCTGGCAGTATGTCTGTCTGTCTGTCTATTTGCATATCTCATCTATGCATGCATATATGTGTATATGTGTATGTATGTATGTATGCATGTACATACATGGATGTATGTATCTAGCTATCTACCTACCTACCTACCTATCTACTTGGCATCTTTCCAGTTTAATAAAGATAAGTCCCAAATCAAATAGTTGATTTGATGATGTAATTTTCTGTGTGACTCAAAATCCATTGTCTATACAAACATAACCTTCTAGCTTTGAGGTTGTTACTTTTCCCACTTACTGAACTTCTCTTTCCACCAAAGCTGATATGTTATTTTACATATTAGCAGGAGAATTTTTAACTTTCTAATTGATCTGTGCACCATAATTTGAGATGGAAATTCAGGCAATGGCTAAGTGCCTGGGCATCTATCATGTCTGCAATCCTAGCTAATCATCTAAGGATCACACTTTGAAGCCAGCTTGAGAGAGAAAGTCTGTGAGACTCTTATCTCTCATTAGCCAGCAAAAAGTGTAAGTAGAGCTGGGGTTCAAATGATAGATGTGCAGAAAAGCTAAGGGATAGTGCCTACGCCTGGGGTTCAAGCCCCAGTACTGGCATGTATGTGTGTGTATGCACACACACATGCTCATTCAAACACACACACACACACACACACACACACACACGAATAGATAAGTAATAATTGATAGAATTATGTTATGGGTTAGAGTAATTATCAGTGTTACAGAATTTCAGAGGAGGAATGGATGGATCGCAAGGCAAGCAAAATAAATACTGTGTTACCAGCACTAAAGAAATATGCTACAGTAGGAATACTTTTTTAATTCATGGAAGCCCTTTCTAGGTTATAGGACCTTAAATAACTCACAAAGTCTTAAATTTTTGCCCCGATTATATAATACCAATATTTTAAAGGAAATACATTTCACAAGATTTTGGTGAAGAGCCGATGATTTTAATAATTAGCTTTATTAACGTATGTTTGTATTGTTTGGTACTAGGGCTTGACTTCAGGGGTTGGGGGCACTTTTCCTCAGCTATTTTACTCATTTATTGCTCTGCCACTTGAGCCACAGCTCTACTTCCAGTTTTTTTGCTGATCAATGGGAGATAAGAGTCCCGTGGACTTTCCTTCTTGGGCGTGGCATCCAAGTATGATCTTCAGATCTCAGCCTTCCCAGTAGCTAGATTACAGGTGTGAGCAACAGCTGCTTGAGCATTCATTTTCATTGCCTAAGAAATGGCTATGGTAACATACGTTGAAATGAAGACTCCACAAGGCCGAATCTGTGCCCCTTAAAATTCTTTTCAGGAGTCTATAAAGTGTCCAAAGGAAAACAAGAAACACTTGTGTGATCAGACGTCTTGATTTCTAACAAATTTCTGCACTAAATAAATTACATCGTTACCTAGTGAGCTGTAAAGTTGTATGAATATTAAAAAAAAAACAATTTCAGCCTGATAGCTCATGCCTGTAATCATAGGTACTCAGGAAGCTTAGATCTGAGCATAGGGTTTAAGCCAGCCTAGGAAGGAAGTGTCTGAGACTCATATCTCTAACACCCAAAGAGATACAAATGGAGCTGTTGCTCAAGTGGTAGAGTGCTAGCCTTGAGCACAAAAGCTCATGTACAGTGCCTAGCCCCTGAATTCAAGCTCTAAGACTAGTGTGTACCCAACTTCCTATTTTCCATTAATTGAGTACATATTTACCCAAAATAACGTATGCCAGCCTCTGGCGTCAGCAATCAGATGTGTTGGCTCAGTCAGCTGCTGGATGGAGAGTCTCTCCGAAGCTTGGCTTTATAATTACTTTTTGTGGGCTTTTTTCATTTGGGGTAAAAACATGTTTTGTTTCTGTACTTGTAGAAGGCATGCTGCAGATTGGTTTCAACCAGAAACTGGAAGAGAGATTATGTGAAGTTCTCAGTGCTGTTTGTTTCTCTTCCTTCACATTGCTGTGACTGTACATTGGGCCACACACAACTAACTGTTCACTTCCTTAAGCAAATCTATTTCTGTGGCCCTGTCATATGGCTACTGCATAGCCATCTGGCATTTTATCACTCACATGTGAATGCTAGAGTCACATAGCCACCATTTGTGTGTGGGAAAATATAGGCCAGCTTATGAAAAGAGATTTAAAACGAAGAAGTAACTACCATCCTTTCTAGGGAAGTGGCATCCAATTGTGTTATTTGGGGTTACAGTCTTAACAAAAAGTGGCAGGATGAAGTACCTTATTAAAAAAAACAATATTGTGTCCTTCCAATCTGCAATTAAAAAAATAATATGTTAGTACTTTTTCAAGAAAAAAAAACTTTGCCTTTTATTAACCTAATATAGCTGGTCAAGCTAGTAATCAGACAATGAACTATTAGCTAAAAGAGCATCTATGTTCCTTAACACAAGCATAAAAATACTCCCACCATCACCACCCTGAAGCCACATCACAGAGTTCCATCGGCTGCACAAAAAAAGTGCATGTCCCAACTGGGTGGTTATGGTAGCTCATCCCAGCTGCTCAGGAGGCTGAGATCTAAGCATCACAGTGTGAAGCTAGCCGAGGAGGGAAAGTCTATGAGACTCTTTTCTCCAATTAACAACAACAACAACAACAACAACAAAAGCCAGAAGAAGAGCTATGGCTCAAGAGATGGAACACTAGCCTTGAGCACAAGGCTCAGTGACAGTGCCCAGGCCCTGAGTCCGAACCATTGGACCAGAAGAAAAAAGAAAGGAAGAAAAAAAGAAAAAAAGAAAGGAGGAAAGAAAGGAAATAAAGATCGTGGACACGCCAATAAGCATGTAATGTGTCTTTGTGGCTAGTCTATGTTCAATGAAGTTGTCAAGGCTCTAATGTAGAATAGGAAATAAGCTATATGGCTGCAACAGAATTGCATGAAGAATCTTTCCAAGGAGACAATGTTTAGTATATATTAAAAGAATTAAGAGTTTGCCTAAGTGTGTGTATTGTAATCATTTACAATTTAAAGTGATCATCCTTAAATTCTATAACAAGGTGCATAACTGCACTTAAGCTTGAGTGGGTGATATTTTCTGACACTAAGCATGCACCATTTTATTTAATTGTTTTGGCAAGTATTGGGATTTGAACTCAGGGATGGATGCTCTCTTGGTGTGCTTACAAGTGATGCTTTTACCACTTGATTCATGCTGTTAGCCTTGCCTTGGCTGGTTAATGTGAGAGGGAGTCCCCAAAAGTTTTCCGCCTAGACTGGATTTGAACTTTGATTCTCTTGAGCTTAACTTCCTAAGTAGCTAGGATTTCAGGCATGAGCCACTGACACCTAAACTCATTTTACCTAATTTCTTCAGAGCCTGAAATCTTTCTATGGTTTCTCTCCCCTGTTCTCTCAGATGATTAAAGTGACTGCCTGATTTTCTGGAACCTAAACCATAGTAGTACACAGGAAAAATGTCTCAAATAATATTGTGAGCAGTCTCAGTTTTGCTAACCTCAGTTCTTTAGGCCATAATATAAATAGCATAATTTGAAAATGGATAAAACATAGAATCACATACAGGTGCCACTCAGAAAGCAATAACCATAGTTTAAATCTGTAAGGATAGAATGTCACGTCTTTTATGTTTTGGGTCTAAAAGCATTCAGGATAAGGAAAAATAAGGACATTCATGAATATACAGATTGTTAGGGACTGGTGGGCGGCTCAAGCCTGCAACTTGAGGAACACAGGATTCAGTTTTTTCTTATGTTTTAGGGAATTAATTTCGAATATATGTATATTTGAATAAATATATATTACATATTAATATATTGAAATAATATATATATATGCCCATCCAGGGGTTTGGACATAGAGCATGGGCACTCTCCTTGAAATATTTTGCTTTACCCATTGAGCCACAGATTCACTTCCAGCTTTTGGGTCATTAATAGAAGATAAAGTCTCACAGATTTATTTTCCTTCCCGGATTGGCTTTGAACCTCAGTACTCAGCTCTCAGCCTCCTGAGTAGCTAAGATGCACAGGACACCAGTACTTCACTAATTTAAAATATTTAAAGAATAAAATATAGAGTAACCTTTTGCATATGGTTATAAAATAATATTTGAACTACAAACACCCAGAATAGCATTTTGGAAGGAAGTCTCAAATGACTTTGCCAGCCATTGCTGAGCTTAGTGTTGAGGTCAAGAATAAAGCACCTAATTCTCCAGGAACATTTTCAGTGCTGTAAGACTGAACAAGTCTAGTGCTTTAAAAAAAAATCCAGAGACAGAAATGAGACCATATAAACAATTTGCTTTTCCTTAAATAGATTCAATGTTTTGCTTTCTTTTAATATGTCTGTATTTGCTAAACAAAGACATGTAATTCCAAACCTTGGCTCAAGTCAACCCCCTACATCCTGGCAATCAGCTGCCAGGTTCGCTATTACTGACTTCTTTGAGAGTCTCAAGCTATTTAACAAAAGTATCATTTATGAGCGCATTGGCCTCTCTACCCCAGCAGAAAAATATCAGAAATATTTTATGGCAGTGAAACTTAAAGCTAATGGTTCTCCTGGACAGCTGTTGGTAGATGAATTTTAACTAACAATATGCTTCATTTAAAAAATAAAAATAAAGGGAAAAGAAACATAAACATGTCTCTCCTTTTATTTAACTGGAAACTAACCCTCAACACATTTTCCTGGAAGAACAACTCAAATTCTTCTTTCTAAAGCAAAATTTACCACCTGTAGTGACAGCTTAAACTTGCCCACAAAATCTAAACAACAACCAAACAAACCATCTTCCAAATGATTTCAACAAGCCCTACACCAATCTAAGGATATGACTATTTAGTACAAAATCCTCCATTTGCAATGTCAAAGCAAGTTCAAGCTCAAAGACCAAGCTCAAGTTCACATCATAGTTCTGAAAGAGTGTGGTGAATCTCCTGGACAGTTGGAAAATGGTCTTGTAGTCTTTCTTCCTCCCAACATTTCTAAAAATTTAAATAATTAGGCAGGCACTTATGGCTCATACCTATAATCCTAGCAATTCAGAAGGCTGAGATCTGATGATCTTAGATAAAAAGCAGCCTGAGCAGAAAAGTCTAGGAGACTTATCTCCAATAAAGCAGCTAAAGCAGAAGTGGAGCTGCGATTCTAGAGATAGAGTGCCAGCCTTGAGTGAAAAAGCTAAGAGACAGTGCCCAGACCCTAAGTTCAAGCCCCTGTAATAGCACAAGCACAGAAACTAAAGTAAAATAATTAGTTTCAAATATATGAAGCAGCTAGGTTATTCCAGAAGAATGTTGGAATGTTGTTTATGCTGTTATAGAATATCTAGGATTTCTCTCTCTCTCTCTGTCCCTCTGTCTCTCTGTCTCTGTCTGTCTCTGTCTCTGTCTCTGTTTCTCTCTCTCTCTCTCTCTCTCTCTCTCTCTCTCTCTCTCTCTCTCTCTCTCTCTCTCTCTCTCTGTCTCTCTCTTGCTCTCAGTCTCTGTCGGTAGTTTCTAACAAAACACTTTTGCATCAGTGCACATTTTAATTATCCAGACAAGCAAGAAACCACAGTAGATTCTGACCACATGCTAATGAATGCTTATCTGCCCTTCTATAACCTTAATCTAAATCAGGTTTGAAAATTACCCATTAATTCCCTGTACATTGTGGCCACAAAATACCAGATAAGATGGCTCCTGAGTAGGGGATGCATGGCTGGCTTGTGACTGACTTTCTGCATGGATGATTTCAAAACAGGGTGGGCTTTATCTTTGAGACTGTAAAGCTGGAGTACCTTTGATGAACACTTCAGCTGGACAATCTGAAAGATGTAAGTTTGACTCTAAAATATTTAGAGGATTCTATAAAATTGGTGATTGTCCTATGAAGTCAGTAAAACAAGAGGATACCAAAACAAGACAATCACCTGGCATCTGTTTTTTCCCTTTAAACTTTCCCTTCCCTTCTTTGTGCTGTGTGTGTATGTTTGTGTGTGTGTGTGTGTGTGTGTGTGTGTGTGTGTGTGTGTTCTACTACAGCTTGAACTTTAAGGATACTGGGTCTACCTGGTGCCATCTTGTCTTCTCCATAAGTGAAGTCCCACCGCCAGGCGATGGGCATTCCCGACAACTAGAGGTAGGGGCAGGACTTGGGTAATAGGCTACTGGACCTGTCAATCCTGTGCTATGCACTCCCTGTGACCTTGCCTCCTGACCATGACTCTAGGCCCTGAGCAGATCAGGTGCCATTTTTGCACCATGTCTTGTGTCTCCCGACTCTCTCTCCTCAGCTCACCCTGACACGTCTCCTCAGCTTGATCAGGTTTGTTGGGATTGCTTTTCTGCTCTTTCTTTACTTCACCACCCTCACAGTTCAGTTTTCTAACAGTGTTAAGTGTACTCGAGGCTGCAGACTTTCTGTGGACTTGTGTCCATACACAGTTACTGGCTTTCTAACAAAGACTCCAGATTTGATCTCTCAAAAATGTGGCTTCTTTGTATTTTACCATTGAATTCTCATATGACAACTCAAGACTTTATCACCTAGCTTTTTCACTCAAGGCTGGTGTTCTACCACTTGAGGCCCACCTCCACTTCTGGCTTTTGGGTTGGTTAATTGGAGATAAGAGTCTCCTAGACTTTTCTGCCCAGGCTGGCTTGGATCTAAGAATCTCAGCTCTCAGCCTCCTCAATAGTTTTACAGGAATGAGCCCTGGTTTGTTATGAAACTCAGTAAGGTGTAACTTATCTTTGAGCACATTCAAAATCATTTATATTATTACCTGAAATGCATTTGAATATGTACTTCATTTTATTTTTTCTTAAATGTAAAATAGAAATGTCATGATTTATTTTTATATGTTAATGACACTTTATTTTTCAAAATTATATTTGCATGTCCCCGAATTTGATTATCCTTTAAATTTTTTGTCAGTTGAAGTTTATTCTAGTATGATAAACTGGTAAGTACTGAATAGGAACAAAAAAACAAGAAGAAAGCCGTTTGTGTTATTATCTTGTATAAGTTACCCAAAAGCTGCTGTAACAAATGAGCACAAACTGGGTGGCTCAAAAAGCAGTAGAATGTGTGTGTGTGTGTGTGTGTGTGTGTGTGTGTGTGTATGTGTGCGTGTGCCTGTGTGTACATGCGTGCCCGCCTTAGGGCTTGGACTGAGTTTTATCCACTTAATGTTAGCACTCTACCACTTGAGTGACAGCTTCTCTTCTGACATTTGTGTGTGTGTGTGTGTGTGTGTGTGTGTGTGTGTGTGTGTGTGTGTGTGTGGTTAATTGGAGATAAGAGACGAGACTGGCAGACTTTCCTGCCTGGGCTAGCTTTGATCTGGTATTGGTTTAAGAAAAGGCAAAGGTGAATAGGGTAAATTTCAAAACCGGGACTCTCAAGTCTCTTGGGAATTCATTTTTGACAAAAGTTGTAAAGATCCACGAGCTGGTGTCTCAAGCCTGTAATCCTTGCAACTCAGGAGGTTGAGATCTGAGGATAGTGATCCAAAGCCAGTCCAGGCAATCACCATAAAGCCAGAAGTGGTCTTCCAGCTTGAGCTATGGCTCAAGTGGTAGAGCACTAGCCTTGAGCAAAAACAGCACTGGTATGGTGCCTGAGTTCAAGCCCCACTGCTGGCATATGCACACATAAGAAAATTATGGAGGCATTCTGATGAAGAAAAGCTTTACAACAAATAGTACTAGAAAAAGAGGGCATGGTAAGGAAAAAATAAAAGAGAAAATTGATTTAACAAAAACTCAAAATAAATCATACAGCTAAATGTAGAATTTGAAATGGAAATTTCTAGAAGAAAACACGGAAAATAATTTTTGTTAACTCAGGCAAGAGTTCTTAGATTCATCCCTAAAATTAAACAATCAGAGATGAAGCTTCTACTCTTTGACAAGACACTGAAAACACAAGCCACAAGTCAGCAGAAAATTTTGTAAATGACATGTAATAAAGAACTTGAATAAAAAGTATAGCTATTTATTTATAAGTATAGTAATTCTGGCTTGTAATCCTATTTACTCAGAAAGCTGAGATCTGAGCATTAAGGTTTAAAGGTAGCCTGGGCAGAAAGTCTCCGAAACTCTTTATCTCCAATTAATATACCAAAGAGCCAGAAGTGGAGCTGTAGCTCAAGTGTTAGAGCATCGGCCTTGAGCAAGGAAATTTAGGGACAGTGCCCAGGCCGTGAGTTCAAGCAGACGATGGGCAAAATAAGCAAACAATTTCTTTAGGTGTTTTCCCTATGAATGTTGACCAATGTACATAGAAATGCCTGCGGTTTGGTGTTTGTACTGAGCACTGGATAAAGAGGAAGAAAAATAGGATTTAAGGTGGGACAAGAGGATCGGGGGGCGGAGGGGCTTGGGTAATCAAGGGAAGGGAACCTCCACTTCCACTCCTGAGGACCCCCAACTCCTAGAAGCCAGGCAGCCCCTTGGAAGGCCGGCGCTCGGCTCGGGGGCGCCCCCCGGCGGCGCGCGCGGGGAGCCGCAGGCGCACGGGCAGGCGGGAGGCCCGGGTGCGCGGGGCAGGGCGCGCGGGGCTGGGAGGGGTCTGCGTGCTCTGGGATGCTGCGCCCCTGCGCGCGGTGCCATGGCAACCGCGGGGCGCCGCCCTCGCCTTCGGTACCCGGGCCGGCCGGCCGCCGCCCCACCGCCCCCGCGGGCGATGATCTCTCCATTTCGGAAGCGCCACTCTAATTCCAAACGATGCTGTGGACTTACCCATTCTTTACATATCCCACCCCGCGCTCGCTGGTCTCACTCGGGCGTGTGTGTGTAGTACTGGGTCTTGAACCCCGGAACTTGAGCTCCGGGCGGGGATTTGTCTTTGCAGCACTTCCATGTCCGGGATTGGTTTGGTGGTTAATGGGCGATCTCGGGTCTCGGGGACGTTCCTGCCTAGGCTGGCTTTGCAAGGGGACCCTCAGATTCGGTCCGGGGAGCAGCCGGGGTTGCCGGCGTGAGCGCGGGCGCCGGGCTCGCCCCACGTTTTGACCTGCAGGGCTGGGGAGGGGCCCCTGTAGAGTGGGTAGTGCGGACGGGAGCGGCTGGGCGGGACTCACCCGCAGCCTGCGGAGGTCACCCGGGGAGGCTCCGAGGGCGAGGCGCGGACTGGTCGTGGTTGTGGAGTGAGGGAGTTACATTTACCGAGCTCCCAACTCCATCCTCCAAAGCCAAGGAGGAGGGAGGGAGGGCTGGGGG
Source organism: Megascapheus bottae (assembly GCF_031878675.1). Classification (NCBI taxonomy): domain Eukaryota; kingdom Metazoa; phylum Chordata; class Mammalia; order Rodentia; family Geomyidae; genus Megascapheus; species Megascapheus bottae. Next base: position 4,750,516 of record NC_143510.1, read on the forward strand.
GGGGGTGCCAGCCACACCTGATTGACAGAAATCAGCCCAGGAGGTGGAGACAAAGACAGCCCCTCACCCCCCCCCCCAAAAAAAAAACCCAACCCAGACCCCAATCCCAAACTGCAGGGGTGGGCGGGAGTGGGCAGGCGGCGGGCCGGACGGCCGGGCTGCGCACCGGCACCGGCGGCGTCGGGGGTCGCCACCTCCGAGGCGGCCGCGCTCCGCGTCCCGCCCCTCCCGCACCCACACCGCAGCGGGCGAGGATCGGGGGCGGGGGGTGACCCGGGAAAGCCGGGGAGGCAGGCAGGGTTGGAAGAGGGAGGGCGGGAGGCAGGGAGGCCCGCCTCTCCCCACCCCTCCTCCCGCGCGCAGCCTCCGCCTCTTCCCCGGCCTCCGCCCGCCCCGCCCCGGCCCCGCCGCCCGAGCGCCCGTCGGGAGCCCGGCTCTGTGCGCGGCGCGGCCGCCGGTTGCACGCGGGGTGGCGGCGGGCGCGGGCGATGGACAGCCGCTGCACCAGCGCGGCGGGCGTGCTGGGCGACCTGAGCCCGCTGAGCGCCGCCATCCCGGCCACGCGCGTGGAGGTGTCGGTGGCCTGCAGGTGAGGGGGGGTGCGGAGGAGGGAGGTGAGGGGGTGTCCCGGGCGGTGACGTTCCAGTCACCCCCCCAGTACCAAGTGACGTAGAGGACGGGGTTCGGGGCGCGCGGTGGGCTGGGCCGGGGACGGGACGGCTCGGCGCGCGGTAAAAGTTGGGGGGAAGCCGTGACTCAGCGGCGGGACCCCTCGCCGCCCCTCGTCCCGGCTCGGGAATGGGGGCTGACGCGTCCCGGAGCTGGGGGCGGGAGGTAGCTCCCGGGTCGCCCCGCTGTCGCCACCACTGCGCCGTGGCCCGGCTCCCCGCTCTCCTCCGCCCGCCTCCCGGCCGGGCAGGGCTGGGCTGGGCGGGTGCGCCGCTCCCGCGGTGTGGGTCGGAGGGAAGCCCGCCAAGCCCTCCGCCCGCCGGCCGCCGCCCGCGGGTCTCCTCCCCATCCCCACCCGCTTCCCCGAGGGGAAGGGGCCGGGCTGGGGCGGCCCAGTGCTGCGCCCCTCTGCCCTTCCGGGGCCGGGCCAGGCACCCCGTCAGCTTTCAGCTCGGTCTTGGGTGTGTGTGCTGCTCGCCACAGATGGGGAAGCGCTCATCTTTTTCCTTCTTCTCTCAAGAAGGAGATGAGCTATGGCTCCCGCTACGTCCCATTGTGAACCTGGCAAAAGTAGGAGATTCCTGAGAGGAGAGGATCTTAGGCACTGAGGGGTTCATTATTTTGCTTGCTTTTCTTCTAGTGGAAAACTTCTCACTCACCTATTCCTGAGATTATATATATTGTTTATTAATATTATTACTATTATTATTTTATTGGTGGGGCTTGAACTCGAGGCCTAGCAATTGTTCCTCAGCTTTTTTTTTTTTTTTTTACTACTTGAGTCAAGCTGGCTTTTTTTTTTTTAAATTGAAGATAAGAATCTCACAGTTTTTGTTTTCCTTCCTAGGCTGGAAAGAGATTTGATCCTCAGATCTCAGCCTCTTGAGTAGCTGGGATTACAGGTGTGAGTCTCCAGCTCATCCTGAGATTGTTTTTTGTTGGTCTCAAATGCCCCTCTATCACATCTCCCCCCCCCCCCCCACAAAAAAGCTTGCCTTAGAACCTAGTAATTATGGTAATCTTTGTTATACCTGGGGTCTAAAATTTAAAATGCATCCACCTTGATTTAAATTTTTTTAAAACTCTCCTAAAGCCAAAGGGAATCAAAGGCAATGAATTTTATTTTATTTTTAAAAACTCAAGCAGCTGCCCCTGTCAGTAGCCAGGTTTTTGTGTTTTGGGGGGAGGGATGAGCACTGACCTTAAAGTGTCCCTTGAGACTGTACCCTGCGATTCCTTGTTTACCTCACACAACGCAAGCAATGTTGGTAAGCCATGCCAGCTCTGAATTCCCCTTTATTGGGGTCACAGCTCTTTTTTTGGAGATTTCTTTCTGTCACTAGGGCAGGGGAAGCTCAGTGGAAAACTCTGTAGAGACCCAATTCTAGGTCTCTGCTCTTGTCTCTGAAGCAAGCTTTGCATGCCAGACTGAGGTTATGGACATATAAAAATAAAGGGAGCTCAGAAGTTGTACAGTCATCGTGTTTTCTAGAGTTCTTAATTTCTGCTCGCATCCTGTGGTGCCAGCATGGCTGAGAGGGCCTGTGGGCAGATGAAAGAACGTTGTAAGTCACATGTGAATGTCCACAGTCCTTTAGGGATGATGGAGAAATTACAACTCAGGCTTGGACATTTCTTAAGCAGGGTTTGCATGTAGCACTCCCTCCTTTAATTGTGAAACTCTTTTGTTGTAGGGGTGCTAAAGCCATGGAGATCTAGTACTTTCTGTACTGTTGCTTGCTTAGGCATCTAAGTGTATGTGTCTTTGTGTGTGTGTGTGTGTGTGTGTGTGTGTGTGTAAATCCTGAGTGGAGATTTCTGATGTCTACTTTCTTATTTCACTGAGTGGATCCTGATTCAGCTTATCACTTAGTTCTTGCAAAGTTTGGTAGAGGAAACCATCCTCTGGACAAACAGGAAGCTAACTGACTTCCTAAGCTTTTTTTTTTTTTTTTTTTAGGTGGGTTAGCTTTATCTCGGTGCTGCTGAGAGCTGGCTCTCATAACTATAGGCAGTGCTGTGAGTTAGGCTCTGGTCCATTCTGATTTCCTACCTAGGAATCAGTTCTTATTTAATGTATGTAATCTTTGTCATTTCTGAAAATGAGGATAATTGTCGTAGAGACTTTAAATGATTATCAGGGTTTAATAAAAGTGCTTTCCCAATGTGTGAAATCAATATATAAAAATGAGCTTTTTTGTTGGGTGCAGGTGGCTCATATCTGTAATCCTAGTTGTTGAGGAGGCTGCTCTCTGAGGATGGTAATTCAAAACCAGCCTGGGCAGGAAAGTCTGTATGACTTTTATCTCCAATAAACTCCTGAGAAAAAGCCAGGAGTGGCACTGTGGCTCAAATGGTAGAAGACTATGTGCAAAAAGAGGCTTTGGGACAGCACCAGAGCATAGAGTTCAAGCCCCAGGACAGGAAAAGAGCTTTTATTCTAAAAAGGGAGATAACAGTGTGTGTGTGTGTGTGTGTGTGTGTGTGTGTGTGTGTGTGTGTGGTGTGTTCTAGCACTTGAAGTGAAGGCCTAGGTGCTGTCACCAAGCTTGTGTGTGTGTGTGTGTGTGTGTGTGTGTGTGTGGTGTGTGTGTTCTAGCACTTGAAGTGAAGGCCTAGGTGCTGTCACCAAGCTTTTATGTTCAAGGCTGTGAGCCACAGCTCCACTTCTGGTTTTTTGCTAGTTAATTGGAGAAATTGTCTTCATTTTTTTTATCTGTTGTGGGGCTTGAACTCAGGAACTGGGCGCTGTCCCATAGCCTCTTTGTGCTCATGGCTAGCACTCTACCACTTGAACTACCTGGCCACTTCCAGGTTTTGAGTGGTTAGTTGGAGATAAGAGTCTCAAGGTGGACTTTTCTGCCTGGGTTGGCTTCAAACCATCATTCTCAGATCTTAGCCTCATAGTAGCTAGGATTACAGGCATGAGTCACTGGCACCTCGCAAGATAAGAGTCTTACAGATTTTTTTTACCCGCACCGACTTTGAACTGTGATTCTTCCAGCTGAGCTTCCTTGGGTATCCAGGATTACAGGACTGAGCCACTGGCACCCAGCTAGGAAATAGCATTGTTTAAAATGTTCCTGTTACAAAATTCTGTAAATAGCCCCTCTATTTGAACTTTAATAAAATAGAGGAAAGAAGATAATAAAAATAAATAATTACTAAAGCACTTATTTCCTAGGATAATGGTGGGGATTTTATATTCAGTCACAGCCCGAGGCCTCTCAGTTATACTATGAGCGAGCAATCCACTTGTCTTAATGTACTAGAGGTCTCAGGTGATTTGTTGACACTGTAAAAAGTACTGAAGACATCCTGTGTTGATGGCTCATATCTATAACCCCTGCTACTTAAGGGGCTGAGATCGGAGGATCATGATTCAAAGCCAGCCAGGACAGGAAATGTACATGAGCCTTTTATCTCCAATTAACCACCAAAGAGTCAAAAAGTGGAGCTGGGGCTCAAGAGATAGAAAGCTCACTTTGAGCAAAAAGCTAAGGGACATCACCCAAGCCCTAAATTCAAACCCTAGTAAGGAACACACACACACACACACACACACACACACACACACACACACACACACACACACACCACTGACAAAGAGCTTTACCTTTTACTTTTTACTTTTGAGAAATGAAAAGAATCAACCGTAGAAGCTTGAAGCCAAATAGAGCTTGACTTCCTCATGAAGTATTTGAGTATGTTTTTAGATATCTAGAATTGTACCAGGCTCCATGAGAATTCCAAAATAAATTCTCTGGTCTCCAAACTAGTTGGCAGATAAACATGACAGAAGATATGCTAGATTAGTATTCACTCTAAAATAATGAGGTTTATATATGAGCAGAGGTGTGTGTGTGCGTGCGTGCGTGCGTGCGTGCGTGTGTGTGTGTGTGTGTGTGTGATCACTCTGGAAATGAGGGCTTTGAATATATCACAACAAGGGGAACAAGAGAGTCTTGGGGAGACAAGCTAGGGGTGTAGGGTTAGAGTGCAGAAGTTATAATAGTTACTGAATGTATGGAGATGTTGTACTGGCTATAAACAGCACATTATAGAGTTTTCACATGTCATTTTCTGCTTGTATTTATGTAGAAGCAAGCTTTTGCTTTTTGACTTCCTCTTCATTATCTAACTACTCTTGTACCCACTTTGTTATAACCCTGTGTAGATTTTTTAAAGTTAATTAGGTCCCCTCATTAGCTGAACATATCTATATCTGAAACCATCCAACCTTAGAAAGATAAAATCCCGTTCCCATTTAATTCTGAAAACAGATTATGATGAGGTAAATCTGATGGGAAAAAGGTATTTATAATAATCAATCACCCGTTTACCCTGGAGGCTTGATTTGTTTCACTACTTCTGTGATTTTTCCCCTGTCCTTACCTTAGCCTGTGGGATTGGTTTATTGATTGTAAAAGCAATGAGAATATTGTGGGGTTTTTTTTTTCCTGCTTGACATGTTGGCTACAAAGTGTTAATCATTTCACAGTAATACATTTGCCTTGGTCGGAATACTGATTTTAAGCACTCATGTGGAAAGGAGTGGGAATTTAATGCCTGCTTTGGGCTAGGTATTCTCAGAGCTAGACTCCCTTGCGTTATCTTGCAGGAATCCTTGTGTGAACTCAGCCCGAATGTAGTAGATTTGCCAAGATTCATGCTAGGTCAGTGGGGCCACTGATTATGAAAGAGGCGCATTCTCAATGAGTGTGTAATGATCCCAGAGGGCAAAACTCTTTATCCCTCTGTGACTAAGAATTTGCTGCTCTTTCTGCCCTTTGGGTCCTCTCCCTTCTTCTCTTCCTCTCCTACTCCTCTGTGTATGTGTGTGCGTGTATGTGTAAGTGAGAGGCAAGAGACAGAGTGTCCTAGAGCTTGAACTCAGAACCTGCTGCTATCCCGTTGGATTTTTGGCTCAAGGTTGGCATTCTACCATTTGAGCCACAACTTCACTTCTAGTTTCCTGGTGGTTAATTGGAGATAAGAGTCTCAGGGACGTTCCTGCCCAGGCTGGCCTCGACCTGTGACCCTCAGATTCCCAGATCCTGGCCTCCTGAGTATCATTACAGGTGTGAGCCATTGGCACCTGGCTTCTCTCTTGCTCTTGTTTAACTGTGTCTTCAGGCTCAGATGGTCATTGGCCACTCTTTCAAGCTGGAGTTTTCTTATATCTCCTAGAAGCTTATAGATTTATAAATACCATGGATTTGTTGTCATTCCTGGCTGAGTTTTCTTGAGGACTGCTTTTGTTTATTTCATGTTCTCGCTCTTATTTTTGTATTTATTTATTTTTGCATGTTCATAGTATTGGGCTTTAAACTCAGAGCCTGGACACTGTCCCCTAACTTTTTCCATGAAGACTGACTCTTTACCATTTGAGCCATATCTCTACTTCTGGCTTCTTGCTGGCTCATTGGAGATAAGAGTCTCTAGAGTTTTCAAATCCCAGGCTGGCTTTAAACACTGATCTTCAGATCCCAACCTCCTGAGTAGCTAAGATTTACAGATATAAGCCTTTGTACTCTGCCTCCTCATCATGTCTTCTCAGTTTGGCAGAGTCTATGTATTTGATAGGATTAACACTGTAGTTCTCCAACAAAGTCATCTGGGGAGGGGTGTGTGTGTATGTGTGTGTGTGTGTGTGTGTGTGTGTGTGTGTTGGAGGAGGGTTTGTTAAAATATAGTTGACTGCACCCCATGGCAGATCTACTGAACAAACTCTGGGAATGGCAGCACTCTAGTTTACCATGTGTTAGTCATGCATATTAAAAATTTTAATCTTTGGGTTAGATGAATAATTGACCATTTTAATGGTAGTTTCTTGACCTGAGTTGGGGAATGCCAAGTACAAATATTTTGGATGGCTATTTGTTATTACTATCAATGTACAGTGTCACCCCCTTATACAGCTTGACGTGTTCATCTATGTGTGCAGTGCATCTTCTTACGGTCATTCTCTCTCCTAAACCAATGTTTGAAAGCTTCATGATTCCATTTCCATGCATGGAGGCATTTTGACCCTGTTTGCCCTTATCACTCACCATTCACCTGGCTCCACCCACTAGTAATCACCCCCTACCCCCCACAACACACAAGACCTGTTTCACTTTCCTAACAGTCTTTGACTTTTGGTTTGGTTCCTAGGGTTTGAACTCAGAGTCTGGGCACTATCCCTGAGCTTTTTTTTTCCCCCTACAAGATTGATGCTCTGCCACTTGAGCTATAGCTTCATTTCCAGTGTTTCAGTGGTTAATTTGAGATAAAAAAAATCTTGGGAACTTTGTTACTCAGGCTGGCTTTGAACTGTGATCCTCAGATCTCAGTCTCCTGAGTGGTTAGGATTACAAGTGTGAGCCACTGGTGCTTGGCCTAATATTCATTTTTGGTAAAGTGTATGTGGTATCTCATACATTCAAGTACCATACTTCAATCAGGTTACCACATCTATTGATCTATCTTATCTATGATATATGTATACATATGCATGTATGTATATAGATATACCTATATGATTTATATCTATATATCTGTCTACATCTCTATTTATATATGGCATATAGTCTATATATAGCCAGATATCTATCATATCATATAGATATAATACACATATGTCATATCTATGATTACCCTAATCCTATATGTGTTTACATATATGTGTATCTTTTTGGCCTAGAATTTACATTTGAGAGAAAAATTGACTTTTGACTTTTTGAGCCTGGCTTATTTCACTTCGTATGTATCCATTTCCCAGCAAATGACATTGTTTCGTTTTTCATGATGGCTGCATAATACTCCAATGTGTGTGTGTGTGTGCACGCGCGTGTGTGTGTGTGGTGATCTCTTCTTGATCAACACTTCAGTTATAAAGCAAACATCTAGGGTGCTTGTATAGCTTGGCTGTTGTGAGCCGAGCTTCATTAAGCACGGTATGCAGGCGCTTGCATTGTATCTGGATGTAGATTCTGTAAGACGAATGATGTGCGATGCTGTTGCTAGAGCCCAAGGTAGTATTACTTTTGAGGACTTTTCATGCTGATCTCACCATGGTCATACCCACTGGTTTATATTCCCACTAACAGTAACGGGATTCCATTTCCCCTCATACTTTTGCCAGCATTTTTTGTTACCTGTGTTTTTGATAATGACCCTTCCGACTAGAGTGAGATGGAAATCTTGCTATCATTTTTTTTTATTTAAAATTTCTCTATGGCCAGAGATGGTGAATTTTTTTTTTGCTAGCACTGTACCACTTGAGCCACAGTTCCACTTCTGGCTTTATCTGAATAGTTTATGGAAAACAAGAGTTTTGTGGATTTTCCTGCCCTCTGATCTCAGGCTCTTAGCTAGGACAACAGGTGTGAGCCTGGCTCCTGGCTGAATATTTTCTTTATATATTTATTGGCCATTTGTCCTCCTGGTTTGAGATATTCCTGTTTAGTTCATTTGCCCATTTAGTAATTGTTCATTCATCTATTTATTCTGTAGACCCTAGGGCTTGAACTCAAGGCTTTATGTTCTCCTTCAGCGTGCCAACTGGCTCTACAACTTGAATCATGCCTGCAGGCAGTTTGCTGATCAACTGCAAGAGATTCTGAAGGAGTTCATTTCTGAACAGACTGGCCTCAAATTATGATCCTTCTCTTCCCAGCCTCCTCAGAAGCAGAGATTATAGGCATGGTCCACTAGGGCTTTGCCTTATGGAGCATACATTTTGATGGTGGACTGGAGCTTGCTTAAATGAGCTGGAGATGAGAAGTTGTGTGTCATTGTCAGGCAGGCATATCACCTGTTTGGCCTTTGAAAAAGATGACGAATCAGACAAGGATAATAATTGTGTGTTTGGGTCCTCTTGATATTCTGCAACAAAGCACCACAAGTTTGGTGTCTTATTAACAACAAAAACTGATTTCCCATAGTTCTTGTGAGAAAAATCCTGAGTTCAGGCTGCTAGCATTGTTGGGTTCTGTGAGAACCTTCTTCTGGATTACAGATGACAGCATGCATTGTACTCTCACGTGGAGGAAAGGGGACCCTTCCATTGATAATTTTCCCATCACCAGGTTTCCATCCTCAGGACTGAAGCCCCTCCCACAGCCTTAACTCCATAAGCAATCACATTAAGAGGCAGGATTTCCACAAAGACATTTGTGGAAGACACAAAATCAATCCAAACTTAATGGTGAGCATGTTCATTTTAGCCGCATTTCTGCTTTTCCTTCTCAAGTGTGCCAGCAAGTGTACTATGGGGTGAGCAGGGAAGATGATTGACTTCTGATGTTTGGGGTCTAGTTTTGAGTGTCTCCTTTTCTGTGGTCCCTTCAGCATTATATTCCCTTACTGTGAAGGTTTTGCCTGGGTTTGTTATTTATGTCTGTTGCTGACACATCCTGTGTAAGTTCAGATGTACAGTTTCAGCTATGGTTAGTGATGAACTGACCACCTGAAATCAAGTTCAGATTCAGATTCAGAAAGAGAGAGAGAGAGAAAGAGAGAGAGAGAGAGAGAGAGAGAGAGAGAGAGAGAGAGAGAGAGAGAGAGAGAGAGGGGGGGGGGGGGAGGGGGAGGGAGGGAGAGAGAGAATAATAAATAATAAGAATCCAAACTAAATATATATGCATTTATATAGTTTTCAAAGATATTATGAATTGGTCATTTAGATTACTAAGGATAGTAGGATGCCTGTTAGGTTGTTAATGAGACAGTATAACAGGTAAAAACAGAAGGCATCATTTTTGAGTGATTGTAATCTCTCTCTATAAATATATAAGACATATATATGATGCAAGATTGGAGTTTGTCTCAGTTGTAGAGCTGGAGGATTTGTGCATGAACTCCGCAGTGTTTAATGTGGGCATTGGGCCTGCATCCTTTCAGAGAAATTCCTTGCCTTATTATTTCAACAATATTTTCACCTCTCTTTCGTGTGTTAGTATTTGAGCCTCCAGAGGGTTTTGGAAGAGCCCCAGAATGGGGAGACAATGGGTCCAGAAGTATTTCACCACAAGGAGAGGGCAGGACAGAGAACAGAGAAAGCTTTGCTTTCGATTTGAACTTCTTTTAGAGCACGGAAGAAATCCAGTTTCCTCTCGAAGGGATCTTATGTGGTTGTTAGTCTCTGTTAGAATAGTTTCACTGGCTTATTAGAGAACAAGGTGTGGGGCTAGCCTCGCTCTCCTATCTAATAACTGTGAAACCTTAACACAACCTCAACTTCCTCCTCTGTACATTAGAGATGGTAAAGGTTCTTCACTTTTCTACTTGCTTTCAGAAGGTAATCCGTGCATGTAAACGGAGGTAGTAACCTGTTGGGTCCATTAGTTAAGCATGGAGTAACTGCAAAGGGATATAATACAAAAATAAGAATCACCTACTAGGTTGGAAACCTGTGGTTCATACCTGTTAAACTTCTAGCTAGTCAGGAGGCTGAGATCTAAGGATCTTGGTTCAACGCTAGCCTAGGCAGAAAAAACAATGTTTTGAATGGCAACTCTGAAATCAAATTTGGAAAATACGTGAATATAGTAGAACCATGCAATTGTTAGCAAAAACTACTACAGAGGTAGTTTTCAGACCATTGAAAGTAAAATAATCATAATATTAATTGAAAGTATAGAATTTATGCTACATGTCATATAAAATTATATTATGTGTACTCCATAATAATCTGATGTTATATACTGTACTATATTTATATACATACAAATACAAATGAAAGGACCACAAATTCAAAGTTATAAATGAGACAATATTCGAGAAGTAATATATTCACTACCTTATGAATGTAACTGTAACCCCTTTGTGCATCAGCCTGATAATAAAATAAAAAAAATAATTGAAAGCAACATATGCTCACACTTGCTCCTAGTTTGATGAAATAGTGAGTCATTATTTTTTTTTCATACAGGTACTGAGGCTTGCATGAAAGGACCTGAGTTCTCTCTTGCCTATTTTATTCTAACACTTAGGCAACATCTCTACTTCCAGCTTTTTGATGGTTAGTTGGAGATAAGGCTTTCCTGCCCAGTATGGCTTTGAACCACGATCCTTAGCTGAGCCTCCTGAGTAGGTAGGATTATAGGTGTGAACCAACTGGTACCTGACTTAAAAAATGAATATTCTTGTCCATAATCATTGAATAGTCCTTTTGAGTTTGGAGAAGGTGGTATGGCTTTGCACACTGAAGTTATTTGCAAGCTGTCTTCTTAAATGGCTTGTGAGAGCTTGTTTTCACTGTCCTTCCTCCCTTTAAATAAATAGAATAAAATCAGAGCTGCTAGCTGCACTTTTTGCAATACTCTGGATCCCACCAGAGAGAGGTTGGCATCTAGAAAATAATGAGAACTCAAGGCAACAGCTTATCATGGCAAGAACATGGAATTAGAAGCTGGGCAGATGTCTTGATTCCATTTTTTATCCCCCCTCCAAAAAAAATTTCCTTGGGTAACTTATTTCAACTGTTGGAATCTCATTTCCTAATCAGTAATATGCAAATGATGCAAAAACTAAATTTTCAGTGTGTCCTAAAGTGTGGATCAGTGGTAGAGTTCCTGTCTAGTAAACTCGAGGCCCTGAGTTCAAATCCGAATATAGACCTCAGATAACAGCAGACAGAATCTCAAGGCTGTTGGACAAGTAAATGAAATGAAATATCCAGGGTATCAGCACAGCACCTGTCAAAAGAACAATGTCACAAGTGTTTGCTTATCTTTCTTTTTCCATTTCATGTGATTATATGTCTGCCTGATAGGCATGTAAGAGCTGAAGGGGGCTGGGTGCTAGTGCCCCTCTCCTGTAATCCTAGCTGTTTAAAAGGCTGAGATCTGAGGGTCATGATTCAAATTCAGCCTATGCAGGAAAGCCCATGAGACTGTTACTTTATATTAAGCAGCAAAAAAAGCTGGAAGTGGAGGTATGGCTCAAGTGGTAGAGCCCTAGCCCTGAGTAAGAAAGCTAAGCCAGAGCAGAAGTCCCTGAATTCAAGTCCTGGTACTGGTGCGCTTGCACACACACACACACACACACACGGAGATATTACCATTTAAATTTGATACCCCTTTTGAATACTTAATTTGGGGATCACTCTTCATGACAAGCTTGGAATTCCATGTAAATAAAAACTAACTATTTGGATATTAAAAATATCAGCATGTTATTCTGAGCTATCTGAATTATGATCTGAGATTGTAAAAGTCAGTATTTTTTAACCTTGCTAATTAGATTCTCTTTCCTGCTCTCCCTTTCTCTCTCCATATGTGTGCGTGTGTGTGTGTGTGTGTGTGATAAGAAGCAAGTGACATTAATTTTATTAAGAATGATTTGAAATGTCAGAGGGTGTAATGAACCCAAGATAAGATTCTAATTGCCATAACTGTTTGGAATGAACACATTTCTCAGCCTTATTAGCCTCATAGTGGCTGTATAATTATTTGGAGAAGTGAAATTATTATTCAGGGCTTGCAGAGTCTTGTTTTGTCTGCATGCTGTCTCCGTGTGTAACTCTTTGGGGAGTCCTATAAACCTCAGCACCAGGATGCTTCTGCCATGTTGGTTTTGGTTTCCTAGGGAATTGAACACAACTCAGTCATTCTTTATTGTTTAATGTCTGTACAGGGTTCTCATGTTTTCTAGCTATAAGCAAAGGGTGTGTGTGTGTGTGTGTGTGTGTGTGTGTGTGTGTGTGTGTGTGTGTGTGTGTGTCTGTGAGAGAGAGAAAGGGAGAGAAAAAGAGGGAGAATACAGAAAGAGTAAAGGAATGAAAAACAGGACAAGAGAGGGAAAGAGAGTCAGAGAGAGAGAGAAAAAAAGAGAAAGAGGTGGATAGAAAGAGACACAAAGAGTGAAAGAGAAACAGAAAGAAGAAGGGAGAGATAAAGGAAGGAAGATTAAGAGATATTCAAGAACCAGAATAACCACTTTATTTCATAATCTACCTAAATTACCTACAACTATTTTTGTTTTAATTTATCTGATTTACTTTGCTATCTCTACTTTCAAATTAATTGCAGAAGCAGAGTTGTTAGCAAGGTGGTTGCAATTGATTTTTTTTATTATTCTACTCGTTTTTTTCTATGCCTCCTTGTAGAAGTTGGAAAACGGAGACAAAAGGTTAAGTTAATAATGAACTTTTCTTGTATTTGATAATTGATTTATTTTTATTATGATTATTTGTTCTTGGTGGTAAATAGGATTTGAACTCAGGGCCTTGTGCTTGCTAGGAAGTCTCTCTATTGCTTGAACTATCCTGCCAGTCTTTCCTGTTTTCAATCTTTTTTTTCCCCGTTAAGATTTTGCATTTGTGCCTAGGCCAGCCTGGACCACTATCCTCTAGTTAAATCTCCTGTGTAGCTGGGATGGCAGGAGTATGCCACCACACTCAGCTTTTTATTGGTTCAAATAGGGAAATAGAGTCTTGCTAACTTTTGGCCCAGGCTGAGCCAAAATTTGTGTCCTTCCTGATCTCCTGTGTAGCTAGGACTACAGGTGTGAGCCACTAAGCTCAACTGAAATGATAAATAGGATACTTTACATTGGAGAGAAGTTTCAAACAAACACTTCATAGCTGATTGCTTTTCCATCTTATTGTTTGTCTGATAATTGCTTTCATCTTCCTTGTTTGCCACCACTCACTTTGTCCTTGGGATGACACTTCTGTGGTGTCTTTCTTTCCCCCTTCTCATTCTGTCACATTTCAGGAAAGCAGTAGTGTAAGACTCCTTGACTTAGCCCAGTTACTCAGGAGGCTGAGATCGGAGGACTGTGGTTTGAAGCCTGGCAGGTAAAGTACGGGTACACACACACACACCCCCCTGAGCTGATGCTGGGGAAAGGGTTCAGCTTTGCCCCTCAGCGTCTGCCTCCATGGTGATATATGGACCAATCACAGTTTTCAGCACTTTTTTCTTGGACCAATCATATTTCATTCAATAGATCCTGACAGATGATGAATCTAGCTTTATCTTATGAAATGTATGGAAGCTCCTTGCCCAATTTAGTTGTTACCTAGTGAGTTGAAATAATGTTTCCTGTTTGTAGAAGGGGCAGGAAGAGGGATTGGGAAAAATAATGATGCATCATCTCAAGTGTTGTGATATAATTACTGAAATGTATTCTGGAGCTGGGCAAAAACGTGAGAGTTAGAACACATGGTCTTGTAGTATAGCTCCCATTCATCACCAGTCAGAACACTCTGAAGTTATTAAGTCGTTGATGGTTTTTAGTTCATAAGTGGGTCTAGCCCTTTGTCCTTGGGTTGTGTGAGGACGGTGTAATATGATATGAATAAAACACTTGGAAAGTTCCTGTTATTTAGCAAGATGCATTTATTTGTATCTTGGCACTTAACTGAAATAGTTGGAAAGCAATGGATCAATCATGAAGATAGAAAAGGCTCTTTAAAACCATCTACCCATTAAAAGAAAAATTAATGCCAGCCACCAGTGGCTCACACCTGCAGTCCTAAGCCACTCTGGAAGCTGATACCTGAGGATTATGATTCAAAGCCAGCCCAGGCAGAAAAGTTCTTCAAGTTCTTTTCTGTAATTAGCCAGCTAAGAAACAGAAGTGCAGATATGGCTCAAGTGGTAACAACATCAGCTTTGATTGAAAAACAAACAATTAAAGCTAAGCAAAAGAGTGAGGCGCCCAGCTCAAGCCCACGAGCTGGATCAGACAAATAGAAATAACAATTTAAAAGACTTGCTGGCTGCCAGTGGTAGTTTTCTCAGGACCTAGCAATTCCACTGCAATTCCATTCCATTACTGTGTGTATACTAAACAGAAGCAAATCCTCATGTGTACATGGAAAATTGGATCCATGTGTATAAGACAAAATTATTCCCAGTAGTCAAGAACTTGGAACTACTAGATTGTCTATCCACTAAGCAACAGCTAGTGCCACAGATGTGCAATGGAATATTATCGGGCAAGAAAAAGGAGTCAAGTGACAGGCACTCCTGTTCTGTATTTGAAATCCTAGCTACTCAGGAAGCTGAGATCTGAGGATCGTAGTTAAAAGCCAGACTGTGCAGGAAAGCCCATACCATTCTTATCCCCATTTGACTAGCCAAAACAACAAAAACAAAAAACAAAAACAAAGCTGGAAGTGGAGCTCTGTCTCAAGTGATAGAGCCCCAGCCTTGAGGGAAAATAGAAGTTTCTGTGCTCCAGTATAAATTGATGGGTCCACTGTGGATCTCATAATTGTGTGATTTAGAATGGGTGTCTGGACTGAAGAACCCCTTATGTCGTGGGTACAGAATGGGAATTTTCTGTACTGATCTTATCAGAAAATCAGACAGTTATGGCAGAATGTTGTCACATCTGCTCGAAGGCACTGTTCAGAATGTCTGTAAGACAGACAGCCTGAGTTTGATCAGAGTTACAGAGAATTTGCAAGGCTGTGTCTTGCCAACAGACAATGTTTCTTTGGTGGCATTGAGTCTGAGCTTGCTTTCATGATCACCCACTATGTGGAAGTTAGAATATGGTGGAGCAGAGAGAGGCAGCTTTCATATAGCAGCAATTATCAGGGAACGGATAACTGCCAGAAATCTAAATTGTACTAAATCATTAGTAAGTAGATACATAGGAACATTTCTGGCCTTTATTTATTCATCGTACTTCTAGTCACCTCCCTAAGTTATCCTACTGATTTTAAAAGATTTTATTAATTCTTTTTTTATTTGGCTGATTTTAAAAGATTCACTTAGTTAATTAAAAACAATTTATTTTGCAGTACCAGAACCTTGAGCTTGCTCAGCTGTTGCTACATCATTTGAGCCACACTTCTAGCCTGACTTTTTGCTGGCTAATTAGGAATGGCAGTTCATAGACTTTTCTGTGTTCTAGATTTCAGCCTCATGAGTAGGATAATAGACATAAGCCTCCATAGCTGGCTTATTAGTTAATTGTCTTATTTTTTCATGTGCACAATTAAATTTTCTGCAAAATAATTTTTCTGTCTCCAATACTACCTTTTATCTTTATTTTATGTTGTTTTCCCTCAAACTTCCAAAAGTTTGATGGTGGATGATGATATCATTTGCAGAGGTTTTTTTTTTTGCCAGTCCTGGGGCTTGAACTCAGCGCCTAGGGACTGTCCTTGGGTTTTTCCTCAAGGCTAGCATTCTACCACTTGAGCCCCAGCACCACTTGTGGCTTTTTCTGTGCATGTAGAACCAAGGAATCGAACCCTGGTTTTTGTGTATGCGAGGCAAGCATTCTACCACCAGACCCCACTGCTGGGTCCGCAGAGAATTTGATTTTGCTGATTTTCTAACAATAATCCATTGGCAGAGCTAAGATAGCAAATCAGAAACAAAATGAAAAAAATCAATAGAAACAGATACATTATTTTCTGAATATTTGGCCACTTTTTCTAACCTTTGTGAATCTTACGATGTCATCCAAAAAACAGGTATAGAGAGCAAATTATTGCTCCGTGTGTGTGTGTGTGTGTAGGTGCATGTGTGTGCGTGCTGGTCCTTTATGCTCAAACTCAGGGCCTACGCGCTGTCCCTGAGCTTTTTTGCTCAAGATTGGCATTTACCACTTGAGCCATGGCTCTACTTCCAACTCCTTGGAAGTGCTTTGGAGATAAGAGTCTCATAGACTCTCTTGCCCTGGCTGGCTTCAAACTGTGATCCTCACATCTTACCTTCTGAGTAGCTAGGATTATACACCTGAGGATTATAAGCACTTGACAGTAATGGCTATATATTTTTTTAGGATTATGACAAGGGATCAAGAAATGATGAAACAAGGATTAAAGACCTCATACACAGATAGGTGGGAATTTGGTGACTCAGATTCTATTTGATCTCCCGGGGCTACAGAGGAGTTATGAGTGAATTTGCAGATTGCTATGAGGAAAGGCCGAAAATCATGGATGAGGAAAATGGGACAAGTGTAAAAATGGCTAGGAGGTAGGTGCAGAAGGAAGAGGTGGGGGGTGTATCTTCAAATCTTGATCCTCAAATCTCAGTCTCCTGAAGAGCTAGAATTGCAGGCATGAGCCACCTAGACCTAGTTCATAAAATTTATTTTTTTATTGTAATATATAGAGGGGTTACAGTTATATTTGCCAGATAGTAGGTGCATTACTTCTCACACATTGATATCCCTTCGCATGTTTTTGTCCCCATTTCTCTCCCCCACCCCTTCCCAATCATCTTGTTTTCCCCCTTCCCTTTCCTATTTCAATTAATCAAATAAACATATATACAATATACCAGGTAATCAAGTCAGTAACAATACGAGATTAACCATTTTTTTAAAATCAAGGCTAGTGCACTACCACTTGCGCTATACCTCCATTCTGGCTTTTTGGTGGTTGACTGGAAATAAGCATCTCATAGCCTAGACTGGTTTTTGGCACTGCAGTCTTCAGATCTCAGCCTCATGAGTAGCTGGGATTACAGGTGTGAGCCACTGGCACCACATTCTATTTATATCCAGGCAACCTGAACTCTGACTTGTAAGATTCTGACAAAAGCATTGCTTTTTTTTTTTTTTTGGCCAGTCTTGAGGCTTGAACTCAGGGCTGGAGCACTGTCCTTGGCTTGGCTTTTTTTTCTCAAGGCTAGTGTCTGTCACTTGAGCCACCGCACAACTTCCAGCTTTTTTTCTATGTATGTGGTACCAAGGAATTGAACCCAGATCTTTGTGCATGCTAGGCAAACACTCTACCACTAGGCCAAACTCCTGGTCCTAGCATGGCTTCTTTTGTATGTAACATAAAAGATTATTAATCATAGTTTGCTAACTCAAAAAATATAAACATTGCACTGCTAATTAATCTTTACCTCATTCTCCTTTTAATATCGAAAACAGACTTGCCTTGGCAACGGGTAGAACTGCATTTTCCCCTCTGTTTCAGAAAAAATAATCATTAAAAACATTAACTTAAAGATTCTTTTATTCCTACTGATGAGTACTATCTCATTTATGGTCTGATTCTGTGTGTGAAGAATGCAAAGGAAGCACATTTTCTGACTTTCTCGGAAGTCATCTCATTAAACATTTTCTAGTGACCCCATCATTCTTAATTAGTTAGTAATTTAGAGTTTAGCTTTACTTTCACTCAAATTATTATTATTACTTAATCTCAAATTATTATTATTATCATCGTCATTACTATTCTTAACATCTAAGCCTACTTTTTGGCCCTGTGAAATCTCTCATTTTTTTCCACAGCAATTGTAGTTTTGGAAAAACAAATATTTTGTCCCCTTAAATGTCCAGGTGAATTTGTTCAATGAATCTATTAAAAGAATGAATAAAAAAACCAGTAAACATCAAATGGGTCAGTCAAATCCATTGAGTAAAATTTCTTTCATTCGATTGAAAAATGTTTTGATTTTTTTTGCATTTATACACAAAAAGCTCTTAAAGCCATTTAGTGCACTTAAGAAAATATATAAAATCAGGCATTGGTGTCTCATGCCTGTAATCCTAGCTACTCAGGAGGTGTGGTCTAAGGATCATGATTTGAAGCCAGCCCAAGTAGAAATGCCTGTGAATCACCAATAAGCAGAAAGGAGAAGTGTAACTGAAGTGGTAGAGCACCAGACTTGAGCAAAATATACCAAGGAAGACTGCTCAGGACATGACTTCAGGCTCTATACTGGCATACACACACACACATGATATATAATGAATGATGTATGTGAATTATAGGGCATATGCATGACACATATGATACACAATGGCATTTGCATGATAAATATCTGTGACATACGATGCATGTGAGATGTGATATATGTAGTGCATATAAGTGCATATAACTGTTTATATATAAGTACATACGTGTACTTACAAACATAATATATACTTTTTATATACAAACATTATATAATAGATATAATGTATAATTATTTATACATTTTTATATATAATATCCAATGTATACTTAGAAAATATTAGACATATGTGCTATATGTATATTTATGTAAATACTATAAATGTATTTGTATATATAAATATAATTTCCTAATTCAAGTCAATAAAATAATGCTTCATGAAAGTCCAGGAATGGCCTATTTTACACAGATCTTTTTCCTGTTTCCAGTGACTTTGCCTTCTCTTTTTTTTCATTTAATGGTTTACTTATTAGGGCAAAGGCCCTAAATGCTTCCTTTCCCCTCTGCTCTGTTTCCAATAGTGGAGGCTCATGGCCGCGCATGTGAACAGGCCTTGCTTCTCACTGGGAATACCCTGTTTGCCAAACAGGGGCTGCTGTTTATGTGCAAGCCTGCGGCCCTGTCCAGCTCGCCTATGCAAGCAGGTTGGTAAAGAGGTCGGTCTGGATTCAGAGCCTGCACTAACGCCCAGATGAAAATTCTTAATCATGTATCAATTTAATTAAAGCCTAAATTGCTATTTTATTTTATGTTTGTGTGGTCTTGGGACCTGAACTCAGGGCCTAGCACTGTCCCTGAGCTTGTTTTGCGCAAAGCTGGTGCTCTACTACTGGAGCCACAGCACCACTTCCAGCTCTTTGGGTGGTTAGTTGGACATGAGGGTCTCTAAGACTTTCCTGCCTAGGCTGGTTTTGAACCATGATCCTCAGATCCCAGCCTCCTCAGTGGCTAGGATGCCCTGTTTTTTCGTCTAAATTAAGAGAGGCTGTGTGCTCCAGAGATGTGGGTCTCTGTCCCATGTGAACTATTGATTCTGGGAGTGCTCAACCAATTCCTGACATCCATACTTCTGCCTCCTCTCGTGTCCTGGGCCATCCTGGGATCAGAAGTGCTCTAGCATTGGAACATGTTTTGTGAATCATGTCCCCTGTGCCCACTGGCTGTTGACAGGAGGCCGGAGCTCTGGCCCTTCAAGGATACCTTAAGGATTGGACATACAGCAGGACAGGAAGAGAATCTTTGGTTCCAAATGTGTGGCTTATGTACTGTGTCCATGTGTGTGTGTACGTGTGCGTGGACCTGGGGCTTGATCTCAGGACCTTGAATTTGGCTTTTATTGGGCAAGATTGGTATTCTACCACTTGAGCCATACACCCACTTTTAGTTGGATAAAAGAATCTCTTTAACCTGGGCACTGGTGGCTCACGCCTGTAATCCTAGCTACTCAGGAGGCTGAGATCTAAGCTTACATCATGGTTCAGAGCCAGCCTGGGCAGGAAAGTCCATGAGACTCTTATCTCCAATGGATTACCCGAAAACTGGAAGTGGCTCAAAATGGTAGAGCACTAACCTTGAGCAGAAAAGCTCAGGGACAGCATTCAGGCTTTGAGTTCAAACTCCATGACCAACATAAAAAGTGTTAGTAGCTAGAAGTACATGTATGAGCTACCATTTCTGGACTCTGTCTCTGTCTCTGTCTCTCTCTCTCTCTTACTGTCTCTCCCTCTCCACTAAATGTCTGAACAAAGGCATTTGTATACCTATGGGTACAAGGCATTTCTTGATTTGTGATATGGTAACCCCTCTGATCATCACCTTAATAATAACCTTTTTAAAAAGCATTTCTTAGATTTGTCTGCCTGGGTTGGCTTTGTACTGTGATTCTCAGATCTCAGCCTCCAGAGTAGCAAGGATTACAGGTGGGAGCTCCTGGTGTTCAAATTTCCTCTGACTCTCAGAGTTGAGGCGTTTTCACTGAAATTTGAAGATGAGGGTTTATTAGAATAACTTGGGCAATTTTTCTGGTGATTTTATTAGAAATCCCTTCTGGTGGTTTTTCTAATGTACACAGTATTTCTCTAGCAGGGTTTTTTTTTTCTCCAACAATTGTTCTTTTCCTTGTTCAGGATGTATCCAAATTAGCAAAATAGCATGACAGATAGATACATTTAGATTTTGTGTGTGTGTTATAAAGTGGTAGGCATAAAATTGTAAACATGCTACTTTAACTCTATGCATAAAATTGTAAGTGTCCTCCCTCAAGTCAGTAATAACACCTGAGTTTCCATCTAAGCATTTAAGGAAGTATTTATTTTTTGTTATTTTATTTTGTGCCTGTAGTGACCCTGAGTTTTTTCACTCAAGGCTAGTACTCCACATAAGAATCTCATTGACTTTCTTCCCTGCCTGGCTTCAGATCTCAGCCTCCTGGATAGCTAGTATTGCAGTCATGAACCCACAGGCGCCTGGCTAAAAATAAAGGTATTTTTATATCAATAGGTACAGCTTTGTTTGGCCTCTCTTTCTGGTTTTTTTCCTCCATTCTGCAAATAACACCTCCTTTCATACAAGTCCATGAACAGTACTCTTTTGTAAAAATTCCTGGCTCAACCAGTGGGCCCAACTGGAGACCTTACACAGGGCCAGCCCTCATAGGAAAATCGGTTATTTCTTCTGGAACTTTTCAGATTGTGTGGTGCTTTGTAAAGAGCATAGAGTGGGCTCAGAAGTGGTCACTTTTCAGTTGCCCTGCCCTGTGCTGGGTGTGCCTCTTCATTCACTCACATGCTCAGAACCTGAGCCAAGCTTCTGTAGTTATCAAATAGCCTTCTCATTAAAAGGAATGGGAGATTTTCCCTCTACATTTTTCAAATTATAAATGTTTGAGGAGTAATATTTTCCCTTTAAGGGACTTATATGGAGTCAGAGTGACTCTATCCTTATTTGTGTTACCAAACAAGAGATGTTTTGTCAAGTGGAATTGCAAAGTTAGTTTTTTTCCTTCTTCTTTCCCTCTTTTCTCTCTCCTCTCTTTCTTCTTTCTTTCTATGTTTCTCTCTTATTTCTTTTTTGTCTCTTTCTCTATCATCTTTTCTCTCTTTTCTTTCTCTTTCCCTCTTTCTCTTTCTTTCCCTCATTCCTTCTCTCTCACCCTTCCTTCCCCTCTCTCTTTTTTCCTTTCTTTCCCTCTCCTCCTTCCTTCCTTGCTTCCTTCCTTCTTTCCCTCCTTCCCTCTCTCCCCCCACCCTCCCTTTCTTTTCCTTCCTCCCTCCCTTCCTCCCTCCCTCCCTCCTTCTCTCTCTCTCTCTCTCTCTCTCTCTCTCTCTCTCTCTCTCTCTCTCTCTCTCTCTCTCTCTCTCTCTTCTCTGCCAGTCTTTGAACTTGAACTCAGAACATGGGCACTGTCCCTAGCCTTCGTTTCTCAAAGCTAGTGTTCTATCACTTGAGCCTCCATTTCTGGATTTTTTTTGATGGTTAAGAGTCTCATGGACTTTTCCTTCCCCAGCTGCTTGGAACCATGATCCTCAGATCGCAGCCTTCTGAGTGTCTAGGATTAAGGGTAAGCTATTGGTGATGAGAAAAGTCAATCTAATCTCAGGAAGTACACAACAAGGAACTTATGAAATTTTATTTCTCTTCATACATGCATTATGTTTGTTAAGTTTCTGACACTTCAATATCACATGTAGTCTGTGATGAAGAATATAGAACTTTGTCCATTATTGAAAACCTTTCCTTTATATTTGCAACTAAGAAGTGTATTTTTGTATAATTTGAGCTCTGAATTTTAGTTTTTGAAATATATACATATATATATGCATACATATATATATATTGCATTAGGGCACTGAATTATACATTTCTTTAAAATTTGTAGAGATTTTGCATTATCTCTTGATTTTTGTGCATTTTGAAAGGAAGAAGTTAATTAGATTTTGCCAAAAATGTCTAGTGAGCAAAAGTAGGAGCCACAAGAAGACTTGGAGAATGTTCATTAAATGGAAAATTACCACTGAACATGTAATATCAGGAATTTCTCAAATGAAATGTTTTAATTTACTATTTGCTAACCATTTCTGGCATCATCATGTCTGCATAGAAGAAGAGAGGATAATTTTAATTTGATTTCTGACAGGGGTCATTTTAATAGGGCTCAGGTAATATAGTGTCAACTTTGAGGAAATAAACTAAAGGACAACATCTAGCCTTGAGTTCAAACCCCAGTACTGGTACAAACAGAAAGAAAAAGAAAAAGAAATCTGATGTTTTGTTTCTGGGAATATTTCAAGACATGATCTCATTTTCTGATCTGTGCTGCATAGTTCTGTTGGATTTTTAAAAAATTTCTTACTCTTTTGATAACTCAAAATTTAACCCTTACCTCTTCTCTGGTTCTCACATAATAGAAGGAAAGTTACAGGAGGAAGTGATCTCAGATACAGACCTAAAGATACTAAGAATTTTAAAAATGAAAAAATTACTTTAAACCAATTAAAAAAATTGTCACTGACATAGACACACACACACACACACACACACACACACACACACAAATTTCTTAGTGAATACTGATTGAATGATGGAAGTTTTCCCTTTAGAGAAACTAAATTAGGATGCCAATTAAGAGGAATAAAAGGCAGTTGTACTCAAATACCGGAGGAGATAGTCATACATGAACAAGAACAGGAATTCTGGTAGAATCACTAAGATAGCTGATTACATGGGAAGTTTTAGGGTAAGTATTACAAATTGTAGAGGATAAATACAATAATCAGATTTGAATTTTAGAAACCTAAAAGTCATCTCCTTAAATAACCAAGTTATAATTTTTTTTTCAAAGTATGCTTCAAATAAACAGTTTAGAAAACAAAAAGTTCCTCACAGAAGGCAATTTTTCTAATAATTGTCTTACTTACTAATCAGAACACACTGAATTTTTACATGGTTACCCAGTGTACTTCATTTTATTTTTTGGCATGCCAGAAGTAGGGCTTGAACTCAGGCCATTGAGCTTTTGCTTGTTTTTGATTCTTTTTAAAAATTTTTGCTCAGGACTGGTTTACTGGTTTACTTCACTAGTTTTTCTTTCCTGTTTAATTGGAGATAAGAGCCTTATGGACTTGCCTACTGAGGCTGGCCTTGAACCATGATCCTCAGCTCTCAGCCTTCTGAGTAGCTAGGATTACAGCCCCTGTCACTCAGCTCAGGTGTTTCTCTCATGAGGATAAAATTTAGGACTGCATTATCACTGTTGAGATAGTTTCTGATACTTTAGTACCACTGGTATCTACTGCCTGGCTTTCTTTATTTTCAGAAATATAATATGTAAAAAAGTATTAAGAGGCACAAGTAATGGCCTTGTATGTTTCTTTTCTTCTTTTTTTTTTTTGCCAGTCATGGGGCCTGAACTCAGAGCCTGAGCACTGTCCTTGGGCTTTCTCAAGGCTAGAGCTCTACCACTTGAGCCACAGAACCACTTCCAGCTTTTTTCTATGTATGTGATACTGAGGAATCGAACCTGGGCCTTTGTGCATGCTAGGCAAGCACCCTACCACTAGGCTAAACTCCCACCCCCCCTTGTATATTTCTTTACGATTTCCTTTCTCTGAAAAAAAAATTTAAACACAGCCTGTGTGTTCATTTTGAATTCTCGTACTCCAGTGGCAACCTAAAACTCCTTAAGGCAAATGATAATGCTTCTTTCTCTACTTTTGTATATATGGAGTCATATGATTATTGGGTCTGAATCCCAGATAACTTTTTACATTAGTGATGACCAACAGGAAGAATTTCTGCATATCTAGATATGTTTAATGAAGAATTAAAAAGAGACCTACAATGAATTCATTCTTCCATACAGCTAGCTCATGTTAGAATGTGGGAAGTCATATTGCTCGCTGTAATGCAAGATTCAGGCCATTCATGTTCATTTGGCCCAGCTTCTTGTGGGCTAAAGAATAGAACAGACCTACCTTTATCATTTTTTTTTCATTTTGAAAATATCTCTTGAAATGTTTTTTTTAATTGTTTTAATGTCAGGGTGTTGTACAGAGGGGTTACAGTTACATTCATTAGGAAATGTGTACATTACTTCCTGAACATTGTTACCCTTTACATGTTTTTCTCCCATTCCCCCCCCCACCTCCCAAGTTTTCAAGTTCATTTCCAACATATTGTCCTGTGAATATTGCAGTTTCACTGGTTTACTCTTTGTTCTTTGTCTCATCACCTTATTTTCTCCTTCCTTGATTCAAATTAACAAATAAATATGTATACAGTACACCAGATACCAAAGTCAGATACAACAGCAACAACAGGGGATAAACCCTAAGGAGAAAAAACTAAAAGAAAACAAAATAAACAACAACAACAAAAGAAAAAGAACCAAAAGAAATAACTTCATGTAAAACATTAAAAACAACAGCCACAGAGTAAGTCTCTTGTTTACCTAGCCTGGAGTTCATTTTGCTTAGCCTCATCCTATAAGGCCATATGTACATATCTTTTTGAGCTTATTGTTCTCCTCTGCTAGGAAAACCCTAGAGGTATACTAATTATTATTACAAATGAGGGAAACCATTGAGCCTATATTCTTTTGTGTCTGGCTTATTGCACTTAATATGATTTTTTCCAAGTCTTTCCTTTTCTTACAAATGGAGTGATGTCGTTCTTTCTGATGGCAACCTAGAATTTCATTGTGTATGAATACCACATCTTCTTGATCCAATCATCTACTGAGGGGCATCTGGGTTGGTTCCATATCTTTGCTATGGCAAACAGTGCTGCAATGAACATCATTGTGCTACTGGGTTTAGTATGGTCTTATTTCTGGATGTTTGGGTAAATGCCAAGGAGTGGAATTGCTGGGTCATAGGGGAGCTCTATGTTTATACTTTTGAGGAATTGCAATTCTCTTTCCATAGTGGTTGAATAAGTTTACACTCCCACCAACAGTGTAGTAGAGTTCCTTTCTGACCACATCCCCGCCAGCATCTGTTGTTATTAGATTTCTTGATCATGGCCATTCTAACTGGAGTGAGGTGGAATCTCAAAGTTGTTTTGATTTGCATTTCTTTTATGGCCAGAAATGTCAACCATTTCTTCATGTGTCTATAGGCCATTGTTAATTCTTCTTCAGAGAAGTCTCTAAGTCTTTAGCCTTCCTTTTAATGGGATGGTTGTTTCTTTTCAGATTTGTTTTTGAGAGATTCATTTTTTTTAGCTGTAGCTATATTTTAGATATGAGGCCTTTGTCTGTTTTATGGTTAGTGAAGATTTTTTCCCACTCTGTGGGCTTTTTATTTAACTTGCTAGCTATGGCCTTTGCCACACAGAAGCTCTGCAGTTTAATGCAGTCCCATTTGTCCAAATTTTCTTTAATTGTTGTTTCTGGGTCTTTATGAAGAAAGTCTTGACCTGTGCCTAGAGTATCTCTTATTCCTTCTTATAAAGTTTTCAGGGTATCTGCTTTTATCTCGAGGTCTTTGATGCATTTGGAATTAATCCTGGTTCAGGGTGACATAGAAAGAACCAACTTTAGTTTTCTGCTAGTGCTTAACCAGTTCTGCCAGCACCACTTGTTGAAGAGGCTGTCTCTTTTTCCATATATTTTTTATTGTAATTAATAGAAGGGTTACATTTTATTCACCAGATAGAAGATGCATTAGTTCACATACATTTATACCCTTTCTCATGTCTTGGTCCCCATTTCCCTCCCCCCCGCCCCTCATCTTGTTTTCCCCCCTTCCCTATCCTATTTCAAATAACTAAATATGCATATATACAATATATCAGATAACAAGGTGAAATACTAAAACAATATGAGATAACCAAGGGTCAGCAAAAGAGATGAGAGATAACATAGTACATTAAGGACAACAATCACTCATTCATTATATGGCTTTTTTTCTATATCCTGGAGGTCCTTTCATTTGGCATCATACTATATGGCCTTATGTGTCTAGGTTTTGTTCTATTGTAAATCTCTGCTAGGAGAGCCCAAGGTTTCTACTGATTATGACAAATGAGGGAAACCATTGAGCCTATGTTCCTTTGAGCCTGGCTTACTTCACTTAATATGATTTTTTCTAAGTCTTTCCATTTCATAACAAATGGGGCGATGTCATTCTTTCTGACAGCAGCATAGAATTCTATTGTGTACAAATACCACATCTTGTTGATCCATTAGAGTTGTTTTTATTTGCATTTCTTTTATGGCCAGAGATGTCGAGCATTTCTTCATGTGTCTATAGGCCATTTTTATTTCTTCTTCAGAGAAGACTCTCTTTACATCTTTGGCCCATCTTTTAATGGGATGGTTGTTTCTTTGGAGATTAGTTTTGGAATGATTCAATTTTTTGAGCTATTGATATATTTTAGATATGAGGCCTTTGTCTGTTGTATGGTTAGTGAAGTTCTTCTCCCACTCTGTAGGCTTTCTAGTTAATTTGCTAGCTATGTCCTTTGCCATATAGAAGCTCTGCAGTTTATTGCAGCCCCTCTTATCCAGACTTTCTCTGATTTGTTGTGTTTCTGGGTCCTTATTAAAAAAGTTTTGACCTGTGCTAAGGAGGCCTAGTGTATCTCCTATTCCTTCTTGTAAAGTTTCAGTGTATCTGCTTTTATCTCGAGGTCTTTGATCCATTTGGAGTTATTCCTGGTGCAGTGTGACAAAGAAGGATCCAACTTTAGTTTTCTGCAGGTGCTTAACCAGTTCTGCCATCACCATTTGTTGAAGAAGCTGTCTTTCTTCCATTCTATTTTTTTGGCTCCCTTATTAAAGAATAGTTGGCCATAGGTCTGTGGGTTAATATCTGGGTCCTCAGATCTATTCCATTGGTCTTCAGGCCAGTACCAAGCTGTTTTGGTCACTGTAGGTCTGTAATTGAGTCTAAAGTTTGGCATTGAAATTCCTCCTGCGCTGTTCTTTCTACTAAGAATTGTTTTTGCTACACAGGGTTTTTTATTCTTCCATATGAAATTTTGGATTGCCTTGAAGAGGCAGTCTTCATTCCATCCTATTTGTTTGTCTCCCTTATGTAAGATTAGGTGGCCATACGTCTGATTTCTGGTCTTCAGTTCTATTCCATTGGTCTTTAGGCCTGTTCTTGTGCCAATACCACGGTGTTTTAATTACTATAGCTTTGCAATAGAGTTTGAAGGTTGGTATTGATATCCCTCCAGCGCTGTGCTTTCTTCTAAGGATTTTTTTTTGCTATATGGGGTCTTTTATTATTCTATATGAATTTTTGGATCGCTTCTATTTCCTTAAAGAATGACATTGATATATTGATGGGTATTGCATTGAATTTGTAGAAGGCCCTTGGCAATGTTGCCATTTTCATGATGTTAATTCTTCCAATCCAGGAGCATGGGAGGTTTTTCCGCTTCCTAAGTTCTGCAAGAATGATCTATGGGTTTGTTGATGGACATATATGTGTACATGTTTTTATATATTACATCACAGCCTTTATATACATATATAAATGTTTGGCTTTTCTACCAGATCTAACAGTGTTTTTGTTTTGTTTTGTTTTATTCAACAGAAATCTTCTTGACAGAGATACATTTTCTAAATCGGATCCAAGTAAGTGTGTCCTTGTTGCTTTTTGAACCAATCCATTCATCTTACTTCCTTGATTTTGCAAAGATTATAGGGAAGTCATTAGTGTTTTCTATAGGGAAGGGGAAGGCCTTTCTGGTCAAGACTGTGGCTAAAGAGAATACCACCTGGTACTTTGCCATTGGGTTGAAAGTGCAAATGACTGCAACGTACTGGCAGGTTTTTTGATATTACATCTCATGATATGGACATAGAATAGAAATGACCTTGACTGGGCCCATGGCTAAGTGACAGAGTGCTTGCCTAGCATGCATGAAATCCTGGGTTCAATTCCTCGGTATCACATACACAGAAAAAGCCAGAAGTGTTGCTCTGGCTAAAGTGGTAGAGTGCCAGTCTTGAGCAAAGGAAGCTCAGGGAAAATGCCCAGGCCCTGAGTTAAGCCCCAGGATGACTGGCAAAGACAACAAAACAAAACAGAAATGCCATTTTAAATTAACTGCCATGGTTTGTAATTTGAAATGATTTAGTCATAGAGTAATACATTTTTATTAAACAAGTAGAAGTAGACTGGTGCCCAAGGCTCACATCTGTTGTCCTAAATACACTCGAGGCTGATAGTGGGACAATCACAGTTTGAGGCCAGCCTGGGGCAAAAAGCTCAAGAGACCTCATCTTAAAATTAACCAGCAGTGACTCAATATTTGGATACCCAAGGTTATGGACATGGTTTTGGAGATATAAACATACCTACATAGGCATAAAAAGATATGTTGGGATATATACTCTATAGAAACAATGTTATATAGATTGATATGTATCTATGACATACAAACCCTCAGCTTAATTTTAATTGTGCTCTAAAATCTATGTGCCCGTGTTTGTATATAGAGATTCCCTTCTTGAATACTTGTTTGTTAAACATGACATTTGAAATATGATGTAAAAATCAATGTTAATAAAATCTTAAAAAAAAAAAACCAGCAGCCAGGCCTCAATGATTCATGCCTGTTACCTTTGCTGTGAAGGAGATCAAGATCTGATGTTCCAGGCATTAAAAGTACTATAGAAAGACATATATCTGCCTTCTGGTATGAACTGAAATTTTCGATTCTCAATTAGGGATTGGAAGATGGGAATAACTTGTAAAATGAAAAGGGCAATTTGCATGAGAAAACAACAGAAATATGTATCCATTAACAAATGAACTCCAAATCTCCAAAAATTTAGTAATTGATGTCCAACAGTTTTATTGGACATTCTACAAATGTGGTTTCACTACATAATAAAAATCTCTGTCAGATTTTAGAAGATTCTTGAGGTTGTTATTTAGGAAAAGAAACAGCAATTAGTGGGTTAAAACTCTGGGGATTCATTTGAAATGTGGGCAAGACTTTTTTTGGCGAGACTCCTTTTATCTCTAAATCTTTATGTAAAACTTCAGCTCCCTTTCATAGATTTTCTTTCTTGATTTATACCCTGCCTGCCTGCCTACTTACCTCCCTCCCTCCCTCCCTCCCTTTCTCTCTCTTTCTTTCTTTTCTTTCTTTCTTTCTTTCTTTCTTTCTTTCTTTCTTTCTTTCTTTCTTTCTTTTCTTTCTTTCCCCTTTCTTTCTTGCTTTCATTCATCTTTTCCCCCCTCCTTCCCTTCTTCCCTCCCTCCCTTCCCCTCCCTCCTTCCCTCCCTCCCTCCCTCCTTCGTTCCTTCCTTCCATACTGCATTTGAACTCAGGGCTTCATGTTGACTGGTATAGTGCTTTACTGCTTTGACCATACCTCCAACTCTTTTGTAGCTGGTTAATTGTAGATGGAATCTTGAGAACTTTTTTGCAGCCTGGCTTCAAATTAAAATCCTCCATATTTCAGCCTCCCGAATAGCTAGGATTGCAGGCATGTACCATGGGTACCTGGTTGATTTTAGGATTCCTTGTCCATTTACAAATATTGAAGGTAGATGTTCTAACTAGTAAGTGTAGAATGTTGTTTGCTTCAGATTGTCCTCTTTTGTGGTGTTTTGAACGCTTGAATTATCTTAGGAAGTTTTCAGATAGATATTTTAATAGACCTATCAACTGACGCACTGAAATACATCAGATTGTTAAAACATGATGTGAAAAGTTGCCTATATCTTAACATAATATGAAGACTTAAAGAATACACAACATCCCCTATGTGCATGAGTGACTTCCAAATATTTATTTTCTGCTTCTTTAATTTTTTTAATGACCATTTCACAATACTGTTTTTGTTTTTGCAAAGGGCAGAGTAGGTATTACACATTTAATTTTGATGTAGCTTTTAGAAATTAAAAATAGAAATTGTATACATTTATATTTGATGTTTAGAAGGAATATTTATATGTATGTATTTTCTTTTTTACCTTTTATAGTTTGTGTCTTATACGTACAAGGAGTTGGAAATAAGGAATGGAGAGAGGTAAGGTAAAAAAGCTTAAAAAATTACATGAGCTTGATGCTGTTACAACTTAAGATGAAATACTCCTTTATATATAGTTAAGGGTTTTCTTTTGAGTTTTAATTATTTCATTAATTTGTTATCTTTAAGTAGTTGTACATAGCAGTCTTAATTAACAGGTTGGCTTATGAGTACAGTGCATCTTGATCAATGCTACTCTTTTTATCATTTTCTCCCATCTCCTCCCACCCCCAGCTCTAATTCCCCGCTTCCATTTTCACGTGTGTACATTGAGAATTATAAGCACATCCACCCACCCTTCTTCCTTTCTCCTTTGTGTTGAAATCTTTCTTCTCTTTTTTTAACGAACATATTCAGTTTCTTTGTCATTTTGTGAAAGTTATCTTTGAGTTTTCTTTGAAGGAAACAATGATGGCTTATTCATGAATTTCCTCTAAAAGATTCTAGACTTGAGACTTTGACTAAGCCAAAGTGAAATTTAATAGATTTGAATTTATTTGACAGGATTTGACACAATGCCTCATAGAATTCTGTGGACTTTGTCTCATTTTTAGAGGTCAAGTGTTGATTTTTGATCAAATTCTCACATGGAAGGGCTGTAAATAGGTGTTCCATATCAAATCTTACCTGGTTTGTTTTCATTTTTATTTCCCCAGAAAGTTGTTTGGAAATAAAGCAGAAGTTCAGTTTCCTAACATAAATACTCATTATTTAATGAACACATAGTGAAGAGGCTGAAATATTATTTTAACTAATTTATTTTTTCCTGGACTATCTCCATATACATGTGGAAGCCTGATCTGGGAGAAGTGGTGGATTATTTGATAATTAATGGCATTTCCATCTGTGAAGTATTGCTGGTTCTATCTCATGAAGGCAGTACATTGTTAAATGAGGTTAGAGTTTCTGGTTACATTTCCCTAGTGAGAGCTATGTGCTTTTAGCTGGCACAGATTGCTTTGTGCTAGCTATTTTAGCCATGTGTCTTAATTTTGAGGGAGAGGCTAAGACTAGATCATTGTAATCTTTCTCAAAAATGGAAGGGAGAAATCACCAAAATTCAATATCTTGGAAATGAATTGACATTCAGTATACAACTCAGCTCCAGTTTCTTCTGTGGATTTGTCAGTTGGCTTTCTATGGCAAATACCTAATAGGATTTACATACAAAATTTGAGCAGCATAATCTAAGACTGCTGGGCCCTGTTGGTTTTGGCAAGGGAGCGCATTACAGTGGGAATATGTACTGTTGAAAATGCCCAATTAATCACCAGGAAGCAATAGAAATCCTAGGAAGGGCTGTGACCCAATGATCTCTTTTTAAGCCCTTGCCCCACCAATGGCCTAAAGAACTCTCACTAGGCTCCACGTTTTAAATTTTCTACCACTGCCAACAGCGTTGCGACAAAGAACAAACAGCCTTGGAAGAGATCAATTTATAATATTTCTGCCCCATCACCCAAAGCTTCACCCATCTCACAGTGCAAATATGCTTAGACCCTCCCTCAGCGTCACAGATTTTGAGCCCCCAGTGCTCAAAAGTACAAGCTCAAAAGTTCCTCTGTGACACAGGGCAAACTCAGCTGTAAGCCTGCGGGGGGAAAAATAACACAGAGAAAGTTGCATGCTTCCAAGTTACTCTGATTATGTAGGGTTTGCGTTCATTATCTCAATGTGGCAAGAATGGAAGGAAGAAGTCGTGAGCTTTTATGACAGGAGGCAAGACATACAAACTCTCTGAAGAGGAGTTTCACCAGATACAGAACTGCGAGGCAGGAAAAGTGGGAAGAGGCAAAGTTCATTTGAAAGGAAGATGTCAGAGGAAATGGAGGCAATGCCTTTTAGCTAGTGGTGGGTTGGTATAAAACCCCGACCCAGACTCCCAACAGTGAGGACTTCATCTGGCCATTAGATGTCTTATTCACCTGCTTTCCAGACACAGAGCAGGAGAAGAAGAGAGAGGGGGGAAGAGGAGGAGGAGGAGGAGGAGGAGGAGGAGGATGGAGGAGGAGAGAAGGTGAAAGGGAGGAAGAAGAGAAAGAAAGGAGAGGAGAAAGAGGAGGAGAAAGAAGAAAAAGAGGAGAAGGAGGAGGAAGTGGAGGGGGAGGAGGAGAAGGAAGAAGAGGAATAGGAGGAGGAGGAGAAAGAATACAGACTTCTTAATGTAAGAGAAAAAGAAATGGAGCTTGGAAATTGGTAATTTCACTGTATGCTCATGAAGGTCCCTGTGTTACAGTCCCTTTGGTGATTCCTGGCTACTCTGCCTGTCCCCTGCTCCAGAGTCATCAAGGTCTTTGCTCCCTCAGAGCCATTCTCACCCCTTTTCCAGAGAAGAGGACACAGGTTCACAGGCCATCTCTGCTTTCCTCAAGGGCCTCAGAGGTTATCACCTCCATTGGCCTCAGGACAGTGGTCTGCCAGGTGTGAGTCACCCTTTACTGTTCCTTAGGGAAAAAGGGAGAGGGATAGGATCATGCCAGCCTGGCAAACACTAAACTTTAGATCACAGCATCTGCTATGTAGAGGACAGTGGAAGAAAATGGAGTCCCAAGGAATGGGGCAACTCTGTCCTCTGTGGGCCTTGGTGGCCGCAGCCCTCGTGACCTTTCACATGATAGCTCTAGTTCCACAATCCCTGCCCTCAATAGCCTAAAGACCTCTCCCCAGACCTGGCTTCGTGTGTGTGTGTATGTGTGTGTGTGTGTGTGTGTGTGTGTGTGTGTGTGTGTGTGTGTGTGTGTGTGTTGGGGCTTGAACTTAGGACCTGGGCACTGTCCCTGAGCATTTTTTGCTCAAGGCTATCAACCATAGTTCTACTTTCAGCATTTCTTTTTATCTTCTTACTTGCCTAAGCTGGCTTCAACTCTCAATCTCTAGATCTCAGCTTCTTGAGCAAGAGGGAGAGGCTCTGAGTTCAACCCTAGTATTAGAAGAAGAAAAGAGAAGGAAGAGTGAAGGGGGAAAGAATTACAGTTTTTACTCAATTGTCACAAAACCATGTGAGAAAAACAGTGTCCTTCTTTTGAAATCTAGGATAATGTTGTGGTTAAAGACATACTCTCCAGCAGTGTATGTGAGGAATTTCAGTAATAATTCTAGCTTATACTTTTCTTCTGATGCTTATATGTGATTTTATGAATCACTGATGCCAGACCTGGGCACAGAGGCAGACTGTGCAATTCAGGAAACACTGGGATTTTAAGGGATGAGACACTTGTGGAAGAATAAAAGTAAACTAGCAAGTGGTTGTGGGTAAGTGAATGTCCACATGATAGAACATTCTAGAATTCTTTATACCAGCTCAGCAGTTGATGGGGCAATGACCTATGGGATTTATTTGGCCTCAAACCTAATCTGCAGCTGTGATGTTTCCCAGCTGCTAGAACACTAATGCAATCTGAGGGTTCACTGATGAATGAGTACAGCTCTCATCAAGGAAGCTAATGCTATTAGAGTCAACCCAGTGGGGTTGTTTTTGTTTTGTTTTGTTTTTGTAGGTCAAAAATGGTGGGGTGTTATGATTCAGTATAATCCGATGGTGTGTTTTTCTGCTCCATTATCTTTTTATTGCCCTTAGCACAAAAATTTACTGTGTGAACATTTTTTTTGGTTCTAGATGTTAGTCTATCAGAATGTCAATGTGCTGGAGAAGATGGCTGTCTTTTGAGTGGTTGATAGATGGAAAATTGATGGGTAGATGGATGACTGGAAATTGATGGATGGATGGATGGATGGGTCTGCAAAAGTTGAAGGAGTTTAGACTATTTTGTATTTGATATGGAACCCTTAGAGAGTTACAATAAAGCATTGATATATATGTGTATATATAGTTGTTGATTAGTAACATCATCATAACCAAGAATACTGGAAGTAAGTTAGTCACTTTGCGTGTGTGTGTGTGTGTGTGTGTGTGTGTATTTCCATCTCTAGGAAGACAGCATTGATCTCTGATCACATAATATCCAGGTTAAACTCTTCAGCTTGTCAACTTGTCATCTTGTCATCCTAAAGTTAATCACAGATTGTTGATTTGTGAAAAAAAAATGAATTTCATAATATAGAACTCTGTTTCTTTCTCGCAGAAAAACTGAGCCATTAAACTCCTATAAGAAGCAAGTATATGAGAACATAAGTATTCATTGTGTGATTATGATTCTGTGTGTGTGTGTGTGTGTGTGACATCTTCTGTGCAAACTAAATGTCTATAATCCTAAACTGAGCCTTTTTGATTAAAGATATCTTAATAATCTGTCTTAATATTATGTCTGCTTTCTAGAGATTATTTACTTCTCTTGCCTAATTTATAGAAACTCTGCTTCATTTATCACTAAAACTAAGCATAGTCAATAACACAATCTCTGAATTGAGTTTGGAGGGGGCTTTGTGCTGGACCTCTTCTGCTTCACCTCAGTGGACTGTGATACTGGGTGGCTACACTGAGCCTGTCTCAACATTTTTCTCTGAAAAAAGAACTAATCTACTCAAAGCCAAAACTAGATGGAATTACAGTGCTCGCTCCCGAATTGTATCTTTGAAGCAGCTTTACCCTTAGTTGATTTAGAAACCAAGAATATCCTAAACTGGAAAAGTGGATATCTATATATCTATATATCCAATTAAGCAGAACACCGTGGATAAATTCAAGGACTTAGTTGTGATTGAATTTGTTGGCTTGTTTCTGCTACTACTGGGGCTTGAACTCAGGGACTCATACTCTTGCATAATTTTGTTTTGTTCAAATCAGTTACCTTCCTGCTTGAGCCATGGCTCCACTCCCAACTTTTTTTTTTGCTGGATAATTGGAGATAAGAACCTCATGGATTTGTCTGCCAGGCTGGCTTCAAACCAGGATCCTTAGATCTCAGCTTTCTGATTAGCTAGGATTATACGTGTGAGCTACCAGTGTCCAGTTTTTTCCCCAGTTTTATTTTTTATTTATTTTATTTTTACTTTTAAATTATATTTTATTGTTGTAGTAATGTATAGAGGGGTTCTAGTTACATTTGTCAGGTACTTGGTACATTACTTCTTGAACAGTGATACCTTTTGTCATGTTTTTGTCTCACTTTCCCTTCCTTCACCTCCTCCCAATCATCTTGTCTTTCCCTTCCCTTCCCTATTTCAAATAAACAAATAAACGTGTATATATAATATACTTAGGTAACAAAGTCAGATACAGTAAAAAGTAACATGAGATAAACCATAAGAGGAAAAAAGAAAAGAAATAACTTCACATAGTACATTAAATGATTAAACTTTTCAATGTTTTATGGTTTAATAAAATTCAAAAAAACGTATCTATTTTTTTCCCAAATAACTGAAAACTTTCACACTTGACAAATAAAAGAACAGTGTTCTAATTAGAATGAAAATAAGATATTGTACCATTATCTAAAAGTACTTGATGGGATACATATGTTTATTGTGACAGAGATTAATGTAGTCAGGCTTATAAATAATTCTGATAATGTAGAATTATCAATATTCAGAACAAGACATTTTAGGATCCTATTTATGAGTCTTTCAAATGTAGCTATATATCTATGTCATCCACAAATAGTATTACCAGCTTTTTCAAAAATTGATGGGTTAGGATATAAGTTATGGTTCTTTTAGATTTAGTAATAGTTGTATCATGAACAAATATTTTATTATTAATATTATAATATGTAATATTATTATTTAATTAAAAAATTAAACTCCTAGATTGGCACCTGTGGTTCACACCTGGAACCCTAACTTCCCAGAAGGCTGAAATTTGAGGCTTGATCGCAGTTCAGGGCTAGCCTAAGCAAGAAAGTCTGTGAGTCTCCTATCTCCAATTAACCACCCCAAAAGCTGGAAATTGAGCTGTGGCTCAAATGGTAGAGCACTAACCTTGTGCATAAAAGCTCAGGGACAGCACCCAGGCCCTAATTTGCTTTTTTAAAAAAAATCTCATTGCTTTCAGGATTAGGAGTTTTTGCTTGTTGGGGTTGTGTCTCTGCCAATTTGATGCTTTCTACTTTGGTTTGAAAGAAAGCAGGCTCCCCTCCTGTGAGGGGACAGGTACCCCCACTTCTTGTTTACACTTGGACCTCTGCAACTGTCTCTGATAGGCAATGGTAACCCCCAGCCTGCTGTTACATGGCTTGTATCTCACTCTTATGTCCAGCAGGCCTCATGGTGGATTCTTCTATTCTTACACACTCCGTGCTTAAATAATAGAGAACCCCAGAAACAGCACAAGTTTTGTAGCCCAAATCAGGGCGCCATATCCCAAGATTCTCACCTAGGAAAAGAAATGCTCCATGTTATTTATCTTATGATAATGTTAGAATAAAGACTCAAATTTATATAGAGAAATGGATGTAATTACCAAAAGGGTGGCTGTTATTATATTTACATTTATTTCTTTTTCCTGGATGGGCACTCAAACTAGGTGTCTGATGCTTTGACTTATTGGCTGGTGCTCTACCACCTGATCCATGCCTCCAACCCCTACATTTGTTATTGATCAAAATAAGTGGTCATTAGTGCTGAAAGATTGGTTTAGTTAGTTACATTTTCAAAAATTATTCATTTACTATTTAGTTATGTAAAGTTACACACACTCACACAAATAAATAACTAAATAGTAAATAAATAAATAGTAAATTTTGCTTCTGGGAGGAAGTAACTAACTGGCAGTATTTCCTGCAAATCTTTTACTGTCAGTGTTTTGGATCTTTATTTTATTAATAAAATTTAGAAAATGTCTGACCTTCACATTTAAGGGATTAGCATGATTCTTCCCTTTTCTTATTACAAAGATAATATTTTCCTTGGACTTTTAATAAAACTGTATTCTCTGATAAGATAGGTGCTAGATTGTGTAATGTTATTCAGACCTGAGGTTAAAATCCTTGTATTTGAGTTCATGGCAATTGGAGAAGAATGCTGTGTAATCCAAAGACAAAAAGATTTTGGAAGCCAGGCACCAGTGGCTCATGCCTGAAATCCTACCTACTCAGGAGGCTGAGACTTGAGGATCATGGTTTGAAGCCAGCCAGGGCAGAAAAGTCTGTGAAACTACTGGGAAAAGGCTGGAAGTGGAGCTGTGGCTCAAGTGGTAGAGTGCCAGCCTTGAGCACAACAAGGCTAAGGGACAGTGCTCAGGCCCCTGAGTTCAAGCCCAAGGACTGGCAAAACAAAAACAAAAGCAAACAAACAAAAAACCAGGATGGTAGGTCACTTTATAGTTTGTAGATAGCAAAAGAATGAAAACAAAACAACATAAAAAATAAAGTAATTAAGGTCACAACAATGTGCAAAAGATTACAAGAAAGTTCTACCTGAAATATGTCAAATTCATGTTATTGTATAACGGACTGTTTCCTATAGAAACGAGCATGAAAGGAATGTTTGAGCTGAAATGATTTATAATCAATTTAATTTGAATTCATTTCATCCTTCTCTCCCTCCCTCCCTCCCTCTCTCCCTATTTCTTTCTGTCTCTCCTTTCTTCCCCCCCTCCTCCTTCTTTCCTTCCTTCCCCCCTCCCTCCCTCCCTCCCTCCCTCTCTCCCTCCCTCTCCAGTAGTGGAGCTTGAACTTAAGCTCCATCATTTAGCTTTAATTTTTGTTCTGGTATTCTATCAGTTGAGCCACAGCTCCACTTCCAGATTTTTTTTTTCTTTTTGCTAGTTATTCAGGAATAAGAGTCTTAGGGATTTTTCTTCCCAAGTGGGCTTCAAACCATGATCCTCAGGTACCAGCCTCCTGAGTATCTCAGATTATAGGTATGAGCCAGTAGCACCCAACTTTAAGGAGCTAATCTCTTTAACATACTCCATAAATTTCTTCTGACCCTTTATTGAGTACCAGGCAACTTTCTAGATTCCTTCCTCTTTGCTTTTTCTCTCAATTCTCTCTGTAAACTTGGCTCAAAGCAGCCCGTAGTGACCATGCCACAGACCGAATGCTATGCTTTCCTGAACTTTCCTCCAAGAAATCAAATTGTCCATGACCCTGAAATACAGCTTCTATTAAAGTCTCAGGGCATGGATAAAATCCAGACATATTCTTTGCCTTAATGTAAGATGCATGGCCTCTAGAGCAGTTCCCTGGGAAATCATTATTCCTGCATGGAACTGTATGAGCTGCCCTTCACCATCTGCATTCCTGATGGTGTTTTAGTTTTCTATATTGCTGCCAAAATTGCCCATGGTGCTCTGCCTACAGGCCTTTGGGCCTCCACACCTCCAGACTCAGACATCACAGCGGCAGGCAATTACGGAGGAGACCTGTTCACTTCATGGTGGACCGGAAGTCCACAGGTCCACAGGACAAGTGAAGTCAAGGGGAATATCCCCACAAGGATACACCCCTAGCACCTGCTTCTTCTACCTAAGCTTCATCTCCTGACATTTCCAGAATCTCCTGGAATATTGTCAGTAGCCTCAGAGACAGAGAATTCAACATGTGTGCCTGTATGGGACATTTCTAACACTCATTTTCTGATATCTTGAGTAAATAAGAACAAAGAAGCTAGGCATTGATGCCTCATGTCTGTAATCCTAGCTACTCAGGAGGCTGAGATCTGAGGATAGGTGGTTCAAAACCAGCCTGGACAGGAAAGTCCATGAGACTCTGATCTCCAGTGAGCCACCAGAAAACCTGAGATGGCACTGTGGCTCTAAGTAATAGAGCGCTAGCTAGCCTTGAGCTGAAGAGCTAGGGGAAATGGCCCAGGCCCAGAGTTCAAGCTACATGACTGACAAGAGAAAAACAAAACAAAACTAAAAACAGGAATTACATCTCTATAAGAACTTCTTAAAGTTTTCATTTGATCAAATCATTAGGAAATATCTTAGTATATTTTAAAGAGAATTCCTTAAATACTGATTTTACAATAACCATAAAAGTCTTATTTTTCAACCTCTGTCTCATCTCTCAACAGTTTGGAAGAACTGAAGTGATTGATAATACTTTGAATCCTGACTTTGTAAGAAAATTTATTCTGGACTACTTTTTTGAAGAAAGAGAGAACCTTCGCTTTGACTTGTAAGTTGAACTAAGGTTTACCATGTTAAAAGCTGAATTTTAAAGATCATTTTATTAGCCTTTAAGTCTGGGTCCTGTCCTTACCGGTTTGGGTTATTATTGTTACACTGAATACTGAATTTACTGGCAAGAAAGCCGTAAGGTCTCTTCCTGACCCAGCTGGATGTGACATACCTGCATTAGGCTTTCTGGTAGCTGGAACAACAGGTGTATTCTGCCCCAAATCTGTCATTGAACTGTGATCCCATCAATTCTGGACTTCTATGTAGCTAGGATTACAGGCATGAGCCATTGGTGCCTGATTGTGTGCGTGTGTGTGTGTGTGTGTGTGTGTGTGTGTGTGTTTGTTGGTTATGGGGCTTGAACTGTGGGCCTGAGTGCTGTCCCTG
Source organism: Megascapheus bottae (assembly GCF_031878675.1). NCBI lineage: Eukaryota > Metazoa > Chordata > Mammalia > Rodentia > Geomyidae > Megascapheus > Megascapheus bottae. Next base: position 4,790,246 of record NC_143510.1, read on the forward strand.
AGCTCTTCAGCTTAAGGCTAGCACTGCTGTCATTTGAGCCACAGTGGTTTCCTGGTGGTTAATTGGAGATAAGAGTCTCATGGACTTTCATGCCCAGGCTGGCTTTGAACTGCGATCCTGAGATCTCAGCCTTCTGAATAACTGAATTAGATTACAGGTGTAAGCCACTGGCACCACCCAGTTAATAAATACTTTTCTATTTTCTAATTTACCATCTAATTAGGAAATCTTTTACTGTGAATTATCATTTTTTTCCCTCTAGTATTCATGCAGTAAGATAACCTCCACTGCTTCTGTATGAGAGACATCTTTCAGGGATGCTGGTTATTTATCTTTAGTATTTTATTTATTTGTTTTTGTTTTTGCTTTGTGTGTGATCCTGGAGATTGAACTCCAGTCCTTGTTTGTCCTGTGTTCTTCCACCTGAGCTACATAGGCCATGTCTTGCTAACTGGCCTCGAAATCTCAATCCTCCTGCCTCTGCGTCCAGAGTAACTGAGATTACAGTGATGTAAAATGAGTACTCACTGAGTAAGCACCAAAGAGAAATGTATGAGGTTTTTATTTCTTAGAAATTCCATTCCAAAGAATGGAAATCAGGCTTACAAGGGGCAAACCTGGAATAGAGTATAATAGCCCACCCCCCTTCTCATGGACTCACAAACAGGTTTGTGACTATTGAGTGAAAATGATGGGGTGTTTTGTGCTTTCATCTTTCTGTCTTCATATATTTATGTATTTATTTATTTATTGACTTTTCTAGTACTGGGGCTTAATCTCAGCATTTTTGCCCATGCCTGGCACCTTACTACTTGAAGCTTCCTGTAGTCTGGCCTTATACTGCTTTGTTGGAGATGGAGTTTTAAGGGTTTCTCTGCCTAAGCTAGCTTTGAACTGTGTGATCCTCAGATCTCAGCCTCCTGAGTATCTAGGATTACGGGTGTGAGCCACATGTGAGCGGCCCATCTCTTCCTTTTACCCAGCAAGTTTATCAAGTTGCTAAATGAGGCAATGTTTGCAGTTCCTCTAGTTTCAGATTTAAATTTATCCAAAAAAAAGCCAACGTTACCTGAGTTTTTCTTCTCATTCCTTATTTCCCCTTCTCTCTTTTGTTCTCATTCATTCATCTGCATCATTTCTTCTCATGTGGAATGAATAAACATTTATCATAAGCTTGAAAGCATGTAAAAAGTGAAAATTCTCTGTTATCTCTGGTGCTTGTTGCTCATGCCCTGTGATCTTAGCTATGGAGGGAGTCTGAGAATGACCAATCAGAACAGAGGAGTTTCTGCAACCCCTTCTCAACCCATTGCTGGGTACAGTCATGCTTAGTTTGAGGGAGGCCGAGATTGGAGAACTTGGTTCCATGCCAATCTCAGGTCTGTAAAATTGGACTTCAACGCAACAGAAGAAGCTGTTGATCAGCTTTTCAGCTATGCTGGGACACTTAAAACAGGGGGATCGCAGTCCAGGAGTCTACCCAGGCAAGAAGTGAGATTCTATCTTAAAAATAAACAACATATATTTGAAATTGGATAGGGAAGGGGGGAAAACGAGATGAGGGGTGAGGGTCGGGGGGAGGGAAATGGGGACCAAGACATGAGAAAGGGTATCAGTGTATGTGAATTAATGCACCTTCTATCTGGCAAATATAATGTAACCCTTCTATTAATTACAATAAAAATATATGAAAAAAATAAAACTATTCATAGTAAAAAAAATAAACAACATAAAGCCAGTGCCAGTAGTTCACACCTATAATCCCCGTTACTTAAGAGGCTGAGATCTGAGGATAACCTTTCAAAATCACCTAGGCAGAAAAATCTGTGAGATTCTAATCTCAGCTTTTTGCTGAATGAAGGCTTACTACCTTAGCAGAAAATTAACTAAAGCAAACGGGGCTGGGAGGCTGGGAACACATAGCTCAAGTGTAAGAGCACTTGCCTAGAAAGCTTAGAGCCCTGAGTTCAAATCCCAATATTAACTCCTTCCTTCTCAAAAATCTAGTTGTAGAAATATGGCTCATATTGAGCAAAAAAGCCAAGTAGGAGTGGACTGGCACAAAGCATATAAATAACCAGCACAAAAAGGATTGGAGGCATGGTTCAGTGGGAGAGAACCTGTCTAACAGACAGGAGGCCTTGAATTTAAACTCCAGTACTGTCATAAAAAGACTAGATATGTTCCTAAGTTATGTGATGAAACCATTACTTAAAATACAGTCATGTGCATACTGGAATTGCAATGAGTACCTTAAGGTGGTAACATATTTTATATGTCACTGAGTATGCATGTATCTCATTTATTTTAGAGGCTACATCATTTTCATTGTTTGCCAACAATATACTTTGCCTGATGGGCATTGGAAACTGATACCTGTAACCCTAGCAACTCAGAAGCCTAAGATCTGAGGGTCACAGTTCAAAGAGAGCATGAGACTCCTATTTCTAATTAACCCTAAAAAAGCCAGAAGTGAAAGTATGGCTCAAGTGTAGAGTACCAGTCTTGAGTATAAAAAGGTCAGCCCAGATGCTGAGTTCAAGTCTCAGTGATGTCACAAGAAGAAGAAAGAGAAAGAGCAAGAAAAGGATGAAGAGGAGGGTAAGAAGGAAAAGGAAAAGGAGGAGGAAGAAGTGGAGGAGGAGGAAAGAGAATGTGGAGGAGGAAGAGGAGAAGGAGGAGGAGGTGGTGGAGTTGGAGGAGGATGGGGAGGATGCCCTGAGTTCAGTCCCCAGTACTAAAACAAAAATAAAGGAAAGAAGGAGGGAAAGCAGGAAGGAGAGAGGGAGGGAGGGAGGGAATTAAAGACTCATCTCTTCCCTTTTGTAAGTTCCTCATTGGCATACTTCAGCATTGTTTTGAGTCTGGGATGGGGCTCGGAGTTTGGCCTGGTGGTAGAGTGCTTACCTAGGTTCAATTCCTCAGTACCCTGTACACAGAAAATGTTGGAAGTGGTGCTGTGGTTCCAATGGTAAAGAGCTAGCTTTGAGAAAGTCCAAGGACAGTGCCCAGGCACTGAGTTCAAGCCCCAGGACTGGCAAAGAATAAAGAACTTTAAAAAGGAGGAGGAAGAGAAAGAGGAAAGAGAAATGCAATTTATCAAACCAAAAAGTGATTCTCTAGTTTCTAGTACATGTAGTCCTGCAGTAAGTATGGTTGTATGCAAATCTTTTTGCGGTGTGTGTGTGTGTGTGTGTGTGTGTGTGTGTGTGTGTGTGTGTGTGTATTCTTCTTATTCAGTGAATAAACTGGTACTCAGATTCCCATTTTATGATTTTAACAAGGCTGTTCATTTATCTGGCTCCAAACCTTTGAAACCAACTTGGGAGAGTCATAAACTTTATGACTTCTCTGAATTCAGTCCAAGCTTGTTCAACTCTGACATTTCAAACCATTTCTCTGGTGGTTTTGGTTGTTATCAGCTGACTGGCCTCTGTCACCCATTGGCAGCCACCTGCCTAGCGGCTGCACTTACTCATTTCCTGTCTCTCTTGTCTCATTTTGCCCCCTGCTTCTGGCCCCAATCCCTGTGGTTCTATGCTCTTTATCTGACACTCATTGCATTGTTGGGTTTGTTCTAAGAATATGTACCTCAGTGTGAGAAGAAAGAACAGAAATTGGTATACACCAATTGATACGCAAGTGTATTTTTTCCACTTCTTAGGAATGACAGTCCTATTCAAAGAAATGAATGTCTGAAATGGCAACGCCAGCTCAGTATGGCGAAGCACACCTGTAATCTCAGCTTTACAGTCTCAGTTGTGGACTTGGGAGGATTAAGGGTAAAGGTTTAGCTAAGGCGCAAAAGTTAGTATAAGAATTCTCAATCTCAAATCAGTGAGCTGATATGGCCACGGGCCCATCGATCTTAGCTCTTCTGAAGCGGAAGGTAAAAGAATCAAGGCTATGCATGTACAGGCTCCAAATTCTTACCATTTTTTAAAATCATTATTGTGATATAACTGAAATATATTTTTAAAAATTTGTTGGTCAGAAAAAAATGTACTTTTTACCTGACTAATGTAAACCCTCTGTATATCACCTTTATAAAAACAATAATTTTTACATTACTTAGTTTTTTAAATTATATCTTATTGTCGGAATAATGTATAGAAGGGTTACAGTTACATTCGCCAGGTAATGGGTACATTACTTCTTGAACCTTGATACCCCTTCTCATGTTTTTGTCCCCCTCTCCCTCCCCCCATGCCCTCCCAATCATCTTGTTTTCTCCCTTCCATATTTCAAATAAACAAATAAGCGTATATACAGTATACCAGATAACAAAGTCAGATACAGTAACAACAGATTACCCATAAGTGGAAAAAAAGGAGAAAAAAATAACTTCATATAGTACATTAAGAACAATAATCACAGATAAAACTCTTGTTTCTATAACTTAGAGTTCATTTTGTACATCTAGGATTCTCCTAGCAAAGGATCACAATACCGTGAACGTATGGGCATACAGGATGAAACTAAACATACTAGCAATGCTGTTTTTTTAATATTAGTAGGTCAGTTTTGCATCTTAAAAATTCTTTTGTTTTTTGGTCTGATATATATATATATATATATATATATGGAGAGAGAGAGAGGGGGGGGTCTTTGTCGTGCTCAAGGGTTTTGTTCTAAGAACATTTTTTTTCATATATTTTTTATTGCAATTAATAGAAGGGTTACATTATATTCACCAGATAGAAAGTGCATTAGTTCATATACATTTATACCCTTTCTCATGTCTTGGTCCCCATTTCCCTCCCCCACCCCCACCTCTCATTTTGTTTTCCTTACTTCCCTATCCAATTTCAAATAACCAAATACACATATATACAATATATCAGATAACAAGGTGAAATACTGTAACATATGAGATAGCCAAGGGACAGCAAAAAAGATTAGAGATTGCATAGTACACTAAGGACAACAATCACTCATTCTGTGGCTTTTTGTTTCTATATCCAGGAGGTCATACTATATGATCTTATGTATCTAGGATTTGTTCTATTGTAAATCTTTGCTAGGAGAACCCATGGTTTCTACTGATTATGACAAATGAGGGAAACAATTGAGCCTATGTTCCTTTGAGTCTGGCTTACTTCACTTAATATGATTTTTTCTAAGTCTAAGAATATTTTTTTATAATTACTACATTCTTAGAAAGTCACAGGTATCTTATAAATATACTTTGTTGCTACAATAGTTGCACACTTTTCCTTTTTATTAATTCTTGAATAAAAAGTCTGGGTGCTATCCCTGAACCTTTTTGATCTAGCACTTGAACCACAGCTTCATTTCTGGCTTTTTGCTGTTTCATTGGAAAGTCTCATGGATTTTCCTGCCTGGGTGGTTTCAAAATATGATTCTTAGATCTCAGCCTCCTGAGTAGCTAGGATTACAGATGTGAGTCATGAGTATCCAACAGAATTTTTTTTATTGGTAGACTAGGTGTGTGGAAATGTCATTAGCCTGCAGTGTTGGTGATATGGTATGTGCTGGAGGAAGTAAGTGCACAGAAGCCAGAGCCCTCTTACCTGTTTCTTTAAAGAAAACCAAAGCTCATAAGATGGTTTAATTTCAGGCTCTGCTGGCTCACAGAGCCCTGTGTAGTCCTAGCTACACAGGGGGCTGAGATATGAAGATTGCAGATTAAAACCAGCCTGAGGGCTGTGAGTTTGGCCTAGTGGTAGACTGCTTGCCTAGTATGCATGAAGACCTGGGTTCGATTCCTCGGTACCACATACATAGAAAAAAGCCGGAAGTGGTGCTGAGGCTCAAGTGGTAGAGTTCTAGCCTTGAGAAAATCCAAAGACAGTACTCAGGCCTTAAGCATAAGCCCAGGACTGGCAAAAACAAAAACAAAACCAAAAAAACAGCCTGAGCAGAAACATCCATAAGATTCTTATGTACAATTAACCATCAAAAAAAAAAAAAATCACAGGTGGAGCTGTGATTCAAGTGATAGAACACTAGCCTTAAGCAAAAAAGTTTGGGAATAGTACCCAGTGCCTTTAGGATTGGCACACACACACATGCACGCACACACACAAATCAAAAACAAACAAAAAAAAAGAATGAATGCCAGGTATGTGGTTTCCAGTGCTTTTGATCATGTACAACTGCAAACATGCTTGTGTTATAGCTGGGGTCAAGGTTATAGCTGGGGTCAAGATCCACAGATGAAAATCATGCAACTCTTTCCTTTTGTCTTCCTGGGCCTGCCTTGCTTTGTTCTGTGTGACTTTTTTTTTTCTCCCCCAGTTCATCCACTTCCCTGCAAATGATATAACTTAATTCCTCCTGCTGGCTGAATAAAATTCTGTGAGGAGTAAACACCATGGAGTGAACTCTTTGAACAATTAACAGACAGCTTAACCAAGTGACCATCAGGAAGCTGAAATGGAGTTAGAATGGGATAGTAGGAAGGGGTGCAGAAAAGTGAGTGGAGGGGTATAGTCCTGATAGTTTAATAAGTGCAAAAGAAGGGGAAACTTCTGTATTGTGCTGGTATTGGGGCTTGAACTAAGGGTCTAGGCAGGTTGAGTTTCTTCCCTCAAAACTGGTATTATACCACTTAACCCACACCTCCACTTCTGGCTTTTTGCTTATTAATTGTCTCACTGACTTTTTTTTTTATGTCTGGGTCTGTCTTGGAACCAAGATCCTCAGGTCTCAGCCTGCTGAGGCTTGGTTTATAGGCATGAGTCATAATACTGAGCACATTTCCCTTTTTTATGGCTCATTTTCTACACAAAAAAGAAGATTGAAAGTATGGAGTCAAATATGTCTGTCTGTTTTTGTAGTTACAGTAGTTCCTATCTTTTTTCAGTCCATCTCCCCATAATATTACAGGTATGAGATATCCTGCTATGAACTGTTTTTTGATTTTTGTTCTCTTATATTTTTATATTTGTGTTTCTTTCAGCTGAACTGAACATACCACATTTTTCTATCTGCTCAATATTAATCTAAAAGTCATTTCTCAAAGTTGATTTTTGACAAAGGAGATAGATAGATATGAATCTTTTGATTCACAGCTAATATCATTAGGCTTGCTAATTTCCATGTTCTGAAAGTTCTCTAGAATAGCAGGTGGTAGTGGCTCACATCTGTAATCACAGCTACTTAGAAGGCTGAGATCCAAGGAGTGCAGTTCGAAACCAGCCTGGGCATCTCCAACAATCACCAAAAAACCAGACATGGAGCTTTAGTTCAAAGTGGTAGAGTGCTAGCCTTGGGCTAAAGAGCTCAGGGACAGTGCCCAATCCCTGAGTTCAAGCCCCTGACTGGCAAATAAAATAATAATAATTGGATAAAAAGTGTGTGTGTGTGTGTGTGTGTGTGTGTGTGTGTGTGTGTGTGTGTACTGGGTTTGAACTCAGGGCCTTTCTCTGAGCTTTTGGGCTTAAGGATAGCACTCTGCCACTTGAGTTGCAGCTCCTCTTTTGCCTTTTTCTGGTTAAACTGAAGGTAAGTCTTACAGACTCGCTTTCTTGGCATGGCTTTAAACCAGGCTCCTCAGATCTCAGCCTCCAGATTACCTATGATTATAGGCAGGAATCCCCAACACTCAATGGATAAGAATATTTTGGGTTATCACCAGAGTTTAGCATGTAGGCACTCTACTACTTCTGTCTCCTGTCCCCTGTCTAGTCTTAGAAAGTTTTTTTTTTTAATTAATACTTGGAGGTAGATTTCAAATCCAGGTGTTGAATGTGGTCAGCTTGCTGGGATGAGGAGAGTTCTTCCTTAATTCCTGCTGGTATTTGCATCAAGGGATTTTCAAGCCAGTTGGTAGTAAACAGTCTTCATGTGGGTATGGAATGAGTTCTATTCTGATCAGTTTTAGTACACTTAGTAAATGCTGGGTCTTCCCCCCACCTCCAACTCCCTATATTGATGGAAATGTTTTGATTTGTTGTGGACACCTGCATGCTTAAGAGAGAAGATTTCAACCTTGCAAATAATCAACCAACCAAGCAAACAAACAAAAGAAGGCAGGTGAATTTGGTAGGAAGCTAGGAATCTGAAAGAACTGTGACTGGGGAGAAATACTGGAGCCAGTACCAATATATTTTTATTAAAGCATTTGGAGCTAGCTGTCTTTAATCCTGTTTATTCAGGAGGCTGAAATCTGAGGATCATGATTTGAAGCCAAGTCTTTGAGACTCTTTATTTCTAATTATCACTCAAAAAGCCAGAAAGTAGAGTTTTGTCTGGCACCAAGTTTTCCATTTCTATCCACACTTCCAAAGTGACAGTTAATGCTGCTATCACAGAATCTTTATGATATAAATGGATGTTCAGAACTAGCTAATCAACACCAGAGCCCAGGTAAACATGTTTTGTCTCTCCACAAAACACAAAGATTTTTGCAAGTGCTGTAATTAGGGAAACATTGTCCCATTACTTCAACTAGTTTTCAACATTAATAATAGCCCCTTTTCACACAAGGCTAGCACTCTACCATTTGAGTCATATTTCTACTTCTGGCTTTTTGCTATTGGAGATAAGGATCTTATGGAGTTTTGTGCTCAGGCTGAAATCCGCAGATCTCAGCCTCTGAGTAGGTAGGATTACAGGCTGGATATTCAGTTTTCTGGAATTTTGAATACATTTGAAAAGCACTAGGGTAATATTTCACATAAAAGATCAATGTTTAACTTCTCAAACAGCAGAATGGATATTTGTTAGTGTATTTGTATCTCTCCCAATTTTGAAATAAGAAGACTTAAGATCATTGAATTTCACTACAGGACAATTTTCCAACTGTTCTTTTCCTATTCATTGTTATTATTGTTCATTCGTTCTCACATTTGTATATAATAGAAAGGATTGCTCCTTTTCTCTAGCTCTAATTTGTGAAAATAATTTGAATTTTGTGTTTCATTTTTCAGATATGATGTTGATTCAAAGAGTCCTAACTTGTCCAAACATGTAAGTTTATATTTTATGACTACATAGGATATCATCATAGTTGATTCATAATATGTATGCCGATTTATTAGTTGTTATCTTCTCATGCTCATCACCTTCTGAGGAGGGGGCGTGGGATAGGGGGAGATTGAACTCAGGCCTTGGCACGGTGCCTGAGCTTTTGTGTTCAAGGCTAGCACTACTTGAACCACAGCATCACTTCTGGCTTTTTTGGTGCTTAATTGGAGATGTCTCACAGGCATCTTGAGTAGGTAGGATTAAAGGCGTGAACCACCAGCACTTGGCTAAAAATTGCTTTTGTTTAAAATCGTGTTGATGTTGTGCTTTGTACTGTGTTAGTGCACGTTTTTCATCATGTTTTTCCTTGGTTTCACAGCCTGCTGTATTTCCCATGATTTACTTTTTATCTATCTTCTAATATTATGCTTTGTAAATATATTTTGTGTGGTTGTAAAGATATTATTATTATTATACTTTATAAATATACTTGTGTATTTCTCTTAACATTTCAGTCTATGCTCTATATTACTATCTGTGTTGTACTTTGTAAATATATTTATAAATATATGATTGGCAATAAAATTGGTTAATAAGTGCTTGAACTTAGGAAAATTATGCAAAAAGGAAAGGCAATATATTCTTTAGTTATTATAAGACTCGTTAGAGCGGGTTGCTGGTGACTCATACCTGTAGTCTTAGCTGCTCAGGAAGATGAGATCTGAGGATCACAGTTCAAAACCAGACTGTGCAGGAAAATCTGTGGGACTCTTGTTTCCAATTAAGCAAAGTGGTAGAACACTAGTCTTGAGCACAAAAAGCTCAGGGACAGAGCTCAGATCCTGAGTTCAAGCCTCAGGACTAGCACGAGAAGGAGGAGAAGGAAGAAGAAGAATTGTTAGAGATAAGTGCCTTGAATTCTGATTAGAATTCAACAACAGCAAAAGCATTTTCTGATTTGAAAGCCTGTAAATACAGATTTTAGGCCACGAGCAATGTAGTCATTCATCTCGGAAGGAATTTATAGTGCAGTTTGGAGAAGAGAGGAATTAGGATGTAGGCTAGGTCTTTTCCCTTGGCAGCAGGTTCTTCTAGAGTATAATTGTCTTGTCCATCTGTCAGTGACACAAAGTAAAATGCAAAGTACAACCATTTAGAACTGCTACTAGGGGCATTGGCATCCATGTGGAATGAAGTTATGTTTTACAAATGTGTTTCATATAAACTTTGTATTCTATATAAAACAAGTATTTATATGGAAGATAGTTTATGTTTTTACAAATGCATAAATAGAAAGGCTTTAGTAGCAAGAGAATGTCTTAGAACTAGCCACCACTGAATCTTTTTTTTTTTTTTTTTTTGCCAGTCTGGGCTTGAGCTCAGGGCCTGAGCACTGTCCTTGGACTTTCTCAAGGCTAGAGCTCTACCACTTGAGCCTCAGCACCACTTCCAGCTTTTTTCTATGTATGTGGCACCGAGGAATCAAATTTGTGTCTTCATGCATGCTAGGCAAACACTCTACCACTAGGCCAAACTCCTGGCCCCCACCATTAAAAACTTTTTGAGACTTTTTATCCTTTTGGTGCAAGTCCTTGGATTTGAATTCAGGGCCTGAGCACTGTCTCAGCATTTTTGCTCAAGGTTAGCACTCTGCCATTCAAACCATAGGTCTAGTTCTGGCATTTTGATGGTTAATTGGAGATAGACGTCTCACCAATTTGTCTGCCTGGACAGAGATCCTCAGATCTCAGCCTCTTCAGTAGCTAGGACTATAGGTGCAAGCTATAGTGCCTGATTTTTTATTTTTTTTGAAAAATTTCAATTTCTAATAACTTTGAAGGCATTCTCTTTTAGGATGGCTTAGGCATGTGGTAGCTCAGGATCTTGAGTTTAAATTCTGTATTTTTGGATACCAGTAAGAGGAATGGAGGTAAGACATGTAACCATACTTTAGGCTTTTCACATTGTAAATGAATACTCAGTGAGACTGGAAACATGAGTATAACTTTAATTAGTTCCCCTGGGGGTAAGAAAATTGTCAGTGGAGGAATGTTATATCCCAGGAAAAGATTATTAGACTAAGGGCATGCTCCTCTAGGATCGAACCCTGTTAGGATTCTCCAGGGAAGAATCTTTATTACAATATTTTTTTCTCTGTGAGCATTAGTTAGATATTAGGAACTTGAGAGGGGCATTTGAAATTCTGGATTTGTTCTCTGATGTGCTGGTGGAATCCTGTCCTCTTAATGCTATTAGCAGAACCACATAGCACACCTTCATTTGCATAATTTAATTGCATCAGCTGAATAATTAATGAAAAGATTAATAATAAGCTCCTAATTAGTATGTCTAGGATTCTGTTCCGCGTGCTAGAACAGATGACACGAAGCTGTACACAGAGTGTTAAAATTTTATACCCACAAGGCAATCCAAAATGTACTCATTAACTTGATTGGTATGCAAAGATATCTACTCATAATTTTTGTTTTTGTGCTGATTTGGGGGCTTTTACTCAGAGTTTGAGTGCTACTCCTTAGCTTTTTAGCTCAAGGCTAGCACTTACCCATTTGAGCCACAAATTCACTTCTGGCTTTTTTTTTGGGGGGGGGTGGTTAATTGGAGATAAGAGTCTCATGGAGATTCCCTTCCTGGAAAAGCATTGAACTAAAAATCCTCAGATCTCAGCCTCATGAGGAGCTAGGATTACAGTCGTGAGCCCTAGTGTCTGGCCTGCTCACAATTTCTTTCTCCTGTGTTCATGGCTTAATGGATTATTTTGACTGTAAGTCACCAGCCTTTAGTGATGTGCAAATACTTTTTAGCACCTTCTTTAATTGTCACACTTAGAGATTTCCATGTATAGACTCCTTAGTTATACTTCACAATTTCCTTTGAAAATGTAGTGTATTTAGAATCAGAATACAATTTCTCATGGATTCATCAATAGGACAAGATTCTTTCATCAGAATATGACTATTTACTTCTTTGTAATAAAACTAAATTTAGCACGTACATATACATATACATATACACACACAAGTAGTCTACTGGACAAAATATTCCAGACATTGTTCCAATTCTAGGAGAATGTGTTTTAAGGCACAGATAGCAGATTTTGTTCAAGGAAGAAGAATGATTAAGATAATTTATTTTCTTTCTTACTAGGAAATAATAATACAAAGAAACATAGACACAGAGACTAAAAAAACCAACATAAGCTAGTGTGGCCCTCTAGGAAATGGGTTTACTGTCTCAATCCCACAAAGGATTCAAGGAAAGGACACAGAAAATAGAGTAAGAGTTTTAGCAAGGAGAAATGTCCTGGCCTGTTTACTTCTTTCTTTTTATTGTTGGGATAATGTACAGAGGGGTTACAATTACATTCATCAGGTAGTAGATGCATTACTTCTCACACATTGATACTTCTTAGTAACTGACAGTCAGAATAACACACCCCCTCCCACCACCCCTCCAACCAGGTCTGTAACAGCCACCTTATCATGTGTAAGGTCTGAACAGATGTTTAGGAGATGGTCAAAGACCAGAATACCAAGTCAGGCAGTGGTGGCTCATGCCTGTAATCTTAGCTACTCAGGAAGCTGAGATCTGAGGACCAAGGTTCAAAAGCAGCCTGGGTAGGAAAGCCCATGAGACTATTATTTCCAATTATCCAACCAAAAGCCAGAACTGGATGTGTGGCTCAAGGGGTAGAGTGTCAGCCTTGAAGAAAAATGCTCTGGGACAATGCCCAGGCCCTGAATTCAAGCTCTAGGACTGGCACAAAAACAACAAAATAAATGAGAAGAAAATGGAAAAAGACAGTACAGGAGTGACAGATTTATTGAAAGATTTATTGCAAAGTTAAGCCAGCTGCAGGTAAAAGAAGCAGATTTCTCTGAAGAGAAGGGATCCTGGAACCAGAAGACTGATGTCATCCCAGTTTTCTCTATTTGATGCCATCCCAGATTTCTCTATTTTTTTTTTTTTTTACTAATCCAGGACTTGACCTCAGGGCCTGGGCACTGTCCTTGGACTTTCTCAAGACTTGAGCCACTTCCCGGTTTTTCTGTGTATACTGTACCACGGAATAAAACCCAGGGCTTCATGTATGCTAGGCAAGCACTCTATCACCAGGCCATGCTCCCAGCCCTCTCTATTTTTTTTAACTCCCCCCATTTTTCTTCCTATCCCAAGCACAGTCGTCCTGCCTTTCCCAGATTGGAGGGTGTCATGTGTTTGAGTTCCTGTGGGCATCTTAATTGAGATTTTACCACTTGACAGAAAGTATGTAGAAGCCTCATAGCTACACTCTCCGGTATTCACCTTCAAGACACACTCTGAGGAAGAAGAGGGACAGACCTGAAAATCTAGGGAAATACCATTTCAGGCCAGAGTAACATCCATTGTGTGTCCTGGTGGCAGGAAAGAATTTGGCTGATGGCTCTAATACAGAGCCTGTTACAAGTGACTAAGAGTGAAATCAAATGGTTTGGAAGGGCTACAGATGAATCAAATAAACTATTGATTTGTATTCCTTAGCTTTAAAAAATGTTTATGTTTTTCTTGATGAATGTACATGGGAAGTGAGATGATTTATGCTGGTAGGTCGTGTGTTAGTGCCAGGTGAGGTAGCTTATGCTTGTAATTGAGTGGAAAAGCCAAATGAAAACACAAAGCCCTGCATTTAAGCTCCAGTATCAACACACAAAAGAAATATCATGTTTGATTAAAAGGAAGGATCATGCTTCATTATCAAAAATATGTGTCCTACACCTAGGACTCTCCTAGCAGAGAATTACAGTGGCATAAAACCTAGATGCATAAGGCCATATAGGATGAGGTTAATGAAAGGATCTCCAGGATATGGAAACAAGAGCTTTATATCATGTGATTGTTGTTCTTAATGTACTATGTTATGTCTCTTCTCTGTTATTGCCTTTTGGTTAATCTCATATTGTTACAGTATCTGACTTTGTTACCTGGCATATTGTTTATATGTTTATTTGTTTATTTGGAATTGGAAGGGGAAGGGGGAAAACGAGATGATTGGGAGGGGATGTGGGGAGGGAAATGGGGACAAAAACATGAGAGGGAGTATCAATGTGTGAGAAGTGATGAACCCTCTATCTGGAGAAAGTAACTGTGACCCCTCTATTATTATAAAAAAGAAAAAAGTATGTGTCCCATCTGGGCATCAGTGGCTCACACCTGTATTCCTAGTTACTCAGGAGGCTGAGATCTGAGGATCATGGTTCAAAGCCAGGCAGAAAAGTCCCTGTGAAACTCTTATTTCCAATTAACTGCTCAAAAGCTAGAAGAGGAGCTGTGGCTGAAGTGGTAGAATGCTAGCCTTGTGCAAAAAAAAAAACAAGCTCAGGGACAGTGCCAAGGCCCTACGTTCAAGCCCCACAGCCAATCAAAAACAAAACAAAACACCAATAAACACAATGCTGTCTGCTCCTGGATAAGTTCACTAAATCCCATCTCCATCTTTATAGTTGATGTGTTGTGTCATAAACACAGAGGAAGCCTGAATCATCAGCAGGGATCCTCAACAAAGAAATAATGTATAATATCATTAGTACTTTATAATGTGAGTTATAAAATGTTTACAGGTAATATGAGTTTCAATTTCCTCAGCAATTTTTTATTACAGTGGTTAAAATATTGCAAAACAATGTATTTTCTCCCTTTATTTTCACTTGTTTTGATTATCTTGGTATGAGGCTGCTAAAAATTAGTCAAATGACTACAAAATTAGGTAGAACCAATATATAAAAAAGCAAGTTATGATCCTATCTTATAAAGAAATCTAATGATTTCTGAACAGTTGATTGCACCCAATTACCGTCACATATTAAAACTGAACTATTAATAAAAACTATTAAATGTCTTCCAATCTAAGCTGTCTATTAATTAGGGAAACTAAATTTGCAGATGCTCATTTATGAATTGGGAAAGTTGATTAAAATTATCTACTAAACTTTGTGTGTGTGTGTGTGTGTATGAGAAGAGAGAGAGAGAGAGAGAGAGAGAGAGAGAGAGAGAGAGAGAGAGAGAGAGAGAGAGAGAGAGAGAGAGAGAGCGCGCAAACTGGGGCATGAACTCAGGGTCTGAGCAATGTCCTTGAGCTTTTTTGCTCAAGACCAGTGCTGTACACTTGAGCTACAGCTCACAGCTCCACTTCTGGCTTTTTTGTAGAAACTGACTGGAGATACCATTCTCATGAATTTTCCTACTCAGGCTAGCTTTGAACTTCAACCTTAGATCTGTCTCTTGGGTAGCTAAGATTACAGATATGAGCCACAGGTGCATGGTTATTAATACTTCTTTTAATCTTGAGGAGGAAGAGGATATTGGAGACATTTATTATTCCATATTTAAACTCTAAGCATCTACTCTATGTGTTTTCATATGTTATAAGCATCTGTTATCTTTCATCTTTCCTGCAACTTAAGAGACAGGCATTATTATGGCTATTTTGTGGATTCAGGTTCTAAGGCATGGAATTAAAACAGTGTGGTTCATTCTGGATATGAACTCAAATAAGCATTTATCTGGATAATTCTCATACTTATGGAATATATTATACCAAAATAAGTAAAAGAGCTGAACACCAGTCTTAGGCCTGCAATCCTAGCTGCTCAGTAGGCTGAGTTCTGAGGACCACAGTTGGAAGACAGCCCAGGCAGAAGAGTCTGAGAGACACTTATCTCCAATTAACCACCAACAAAGCTGGAAGTGGAGCTGTGGCTAAGGTTATAGAGTGCTAGACTTGAGCACAAAAACTTAGGGAACAGTGCCCAGGCCCTGTGTTCAGTCTAATAATGGCACTAAATAAAGAAGCTTAGAGTGCCAGACAAACTTGAAGGATATTCACATGGCAAATCAGAGCATGTTGTTCTGATTTCATCTATTATTAAACAATAGAAATCCAGTATTTCAACCATGAAAACAATGCAGTTATGATGGGCAAAGTTTTTACTGTCAGGATCATTCGGAGTTGGACACTGTGTCTCAGCCCTATAATCCTAGCTGAGATATGAGAATTGGGGTTCAAAGCCAGCCAGGGTAGGAAAGTCTGTGAGACTTTTATCTCCAGTTAACTACAAGAAAACCAAAAATGGAGCTGTGGCTCAAGTGTTAGAGCTCTAGCCTTAAGCAAAAGAGCTCAGGGACAGCTCCCAGCCCCATGACAAAACAAAACAAAACAAACAAAACACCCTCATTTGGGAACTCATGTGATGGCATTCTCTTGTGTATTTTAGGATTTCCTGGGCCAAGTGTTTTGTACACTGGGGGAGATTGTTGGGTCTCAAGGAAGCCGCTTAGAAAAGCCAATAGTGTAAGTATTGATTTTTTTTTTAAATTCGTACAGTAAAACGTCAGGTCTTCAGTTTCGTTTTGTTAGTATGGAATTTGTGAAGATGTGGTTTGTATACTAATTGTGGGTTTTGAAATCTTGTTTGAGATTTCATTTCTTTTCAATAATTCATGTTGACATATCTGTAAAGGATAATGAATATTTCAGTTGTTCTAGAACCCGCTAAAAATGCTCACCAGATGGACTGGTCTGATTTAAACAAGGTCATGTGTTTTCTCTCTGTATTAATTTATTAGATTTGGTACTATTTTGTGTGTGAATGTGTGTGTGTGCACACACGTGCTAGTACTGGGGTAGAATTTAGGACCTGAATGCTGCTCTTTGTTTTGTTTTGTTTTCTTTTTCTCAAAGATGCTGGCAGTTTACCACTTGAAACACAGCTCCGCTTCTGGCCTTTTCTGTGTAGTTTATTGGAGATAAGAGTCTCAGTTCTCAACTTTTTGAGTATCTAGGATCACAGGCGTGAGCCACCAGAGCCTAGCTCTGGAAAGTCATCTAATTCTATTTTCAGAAGCTGTTAAATTGCAAAGAATTTTTCTATGTTATCTTTAGAGCAGGTTAAAAAATTCCCACTTATTGTGTTATACAGTAAGTATGACAAAGGGTAGGATTTTGCTTCTTGTACAGCTAGGCCAAAAGTCCCACTAAACAAGACTTACAAACATGAATTTATACTAAAAGGTGAGAGACCTCAAATAATGATCAAAAGAATATGCAAATCCTGGGGCTGGGAGTTTGGCCTAGTGCTTCTTGCCTAGCAGGCATGTACCACATATGTAGACAAAGCAGAAAGTGGTGCTGTGGTTCAAGTGGTAAAGCAGTAGCCCTGAGAAAGCTCAAGGACAGTGCTCAGGCCCTGAGTTCAAGCCCCAGAACTGGCAAAAAATAAAAAACAGGCAAATACAGAGAGGATTTTCTGGTCCTGAGTCAGGATCGTTTTATATGATTAGAAAGTATAGGATGACATTGAGCTTTTTTCTTAGTTCTTTCTAAGGATGGAGTAAGATAATTACCCAACTCTTGGAAAAGTGTTTATATGATGTATGTTGCAAATACATGTGACGTTTCGTCTATATGGCAGTGTGAATTCAATGCAGGTGTTGTAAGATGTTGTAAGAATGCATACAACTGGGCACTGGTAGCTCAGGCCTGTTATTTTACCTGCTTAGGAGGCTGTGGTCTGAGGATCCGGGTTCAAAGCCAGCCCAGGCAAGAAAGTCCACGTGCCCCTTCTCTTCAGTTAATCAGCCAACGGTGGGAATGGAGTCATGGCTTAAGCCTTGATCGATGCAGTGGGTGTTCATCTTCCCATTTTTTAGGGACGATCACAGAGATCCTGTCCTCCCCCCATCCTCTTTCAATTAAGGAAACTGATTCATCTGAAATTTTAAAAAGACTTCCTATGTTTCAGAGGTTATTTATCATCCATACCGTTATCCAAGAAATATAGCTCTTATTTACTAATTTGTTTTCCTTTAGAAATTTATTTTCCAATTAGCTTCCCCTTCATGTTCTAAATAATTCAAAATATTCCTGTGTTCTTCCTTTAAATGGTCTCCTCGAAATTATTTTCTGATAATGTATTCAGAATAATTTCTTCCTGCTTCCTAATTGCAGCTCTTTGTGATCTGTAGAGACAATCTTTTTAAATTCATGACATAACATTTGGAGATTTAAAGGAGACAAACTAGAATTCAATATGATTTATTAGTATTATTTGTTTATTTTTGTTGTTAGTCGTAGGGCTTGAACTCAGGGCCTGGGCACTGTGCCTGAGCTTTTACATTTCCTTTTTTTTTCTTTTTAAAAGATTTTTTTATTGTGATTAAGAGAACGGTTACATTATATTCACCAGGTAGAAGGTGCATAACTTCACAAACATTGATACCCTTTCTCACGACATGATCCCCATTTCCTTCCCACCCTCCCCCCGCTCATCTTGATTTCCCCCCTTCCCTATCCAATTTCAAATAACCAATTAAGCACATATAAAATATATAGGTAACAAGGTGAAATATTGTAACAATATGAGATATCCAAGGGATAGCAACAGAGATGAGAGATAACATAGTACATTAACGACAACAATCACTCATTATATGGCGTAACTCTTCCAGTTTTGTCTTTATTTTTTTCTTAAGGCTAAGTCTCTACCACTTGAGCCACAGCTCCACTTCTGGCTTTTTGATACTGAACTGGAGATAAAAGTCACACAGACCTTTTTGCTTAGACTGGCTTTGAACTGTGATCCACACATCTCAGCCTTCTGAGTAGCTGGGATGACAGGCCACCAGCTCTTGGCTCCAAATTATTTCTTGGTAATCAGGGCTCTGGCGACTTAGCTTGGTTTGGTATAAATGTTCTTATTAAGGAAAAAGAACTTAATTTGAACCCTCAGTCTTCCTACTTCTATGCTTCAATTATTGTTGTCTTTATTTTTGAGGGTGTTTTTTTCCTGATTGTCTTTTAAAATGAAATTATTGTCTCTACATATTTGGTAACCATGTCAGTGAAATGACTGAAAAGGAAGCATTAAGAATTTTCATTCAGTGTTTAATAAGCAACTCAGAAATAGCTATCACTTTTACAGGTTTTGCAGTGTTGGAGAAAACACATTTATCACATATGAATTCCATTCTTCACTTTTGGGGAGGGTTATTTTTCCCTTGCCTCCTCATAAAATTGAATGGTGGGCTACTTAATTTGTCTGTGCTTCTCAGGGACTCATCACACCTCCCTTCAGATCTTCCCATGAGATTTAGCATGGCTCCCACTCAGCTGTGTGTTTTCTCCTGCTGTGAGATTGTATCCAATTTTCTGTGTGCTGCCTCCAGAATCTCACTTCACATATCTTTAGGGATTTCCACTAGTGGATTCAGTTTAAGATTACCCTCTTTTTTTTGAGGCACTGGGCCTGGGTGTGCTGGGCATTCTGTGCCAGGCACCAGTGGCTACAGATGGAAGCACGAATCCAGAGACTGAGCATGACAGAGTACACTCTTATTCTGGGGAGGACCAGAAACCGCAGAAATAACTGAGCTAGCATCTGTTGTTTGGCTTAAAGGGAATGGAGAAGAGACTCTCCCAGGGGGGTGGGTGCAAGGCTACTGCAAGATTGGCCCATGGGGCTGGGGTGGGGAGACAGTCAGGAATCCAGATTCCATCCATGAAGATCAAAGGGGCATCTCTGTGCGTGCATAGGCAGATGCAATGCAAAAGACAGAGAGAGAGAGGAGAGAGTGAGAGAGGGGGGAAGGAGGAAGGGAGGGAGGGAGGGAGGAAGAAGAGGAGGAGGAGGAGGAGGGGGAGGGGGAAGAAAAAAGGCATGCCTTTTTTATTGGTACAATGTTTTTCCTCCTCCTCCTCCTCCTCTTCTTCTTTTTCTTCTTCTTCTCTTTACTATTATTTTTATTTTTGCTAGTACTGAGACTTGAACTCAGAGCCTGGACATTGTCTTTTGTTTTTTCGTTTTTGTTCAACACTGGTGCTCTACCACTTGAGCCATACTTGCACTTCGGCTTTTGGCAGGCTAATTGACGCTCAGGGTCTCTCAGATTCATCTGCCTGGGATGACTTCAAACTGAGATCCTTAGATCTTAGCCTCCTGAGTAGCAGGGAGTCACTAGTGGCTGGTTTTGATTGCAGTTTTAATTCACTAGTTTACTTTTGTGGGTAGAATATTGGGCTGCAATAGAAGGGGCTTTTATGAACTCAGCATGGGCTATGATTTCTGTATTGTCGAAGTCAGCTTGCCCTCTCTGGACCAAGTGCCAGAGATAATTGTACAGAGAAAATACTTGGGACTTTGTGTTGGAGTTTGGACTTTGTAATGAATTGGTGTTGTTGCTGTAAGATATCAAATTATGGGGGGCAGAAGGGCACATGGCAGAGTAGAAGGACCAGGGCAGGGGGTGTGAGGAGGAGTCAGGACTTCATATCACAACCCATGATAAGGGCTTTTCTCTAGTCTCAGCCTGTTAAAGTTTCCAGCATCTCCCAATATCAAGACCAGGGAGTCCAAGCCCTATAACTTGGGTGTTTGTGGTGGACATTTATGATCTAAACTATTGGTATATTTCAAAATATCTTTATAGCATTTTCGAGAACATTTGTGGGCTTTATTTGTCACGTGAAGAATTTGGCCTAGGAAAACGAGGTGGCCTGTCACTGGAAGGTCACTCCCTGATGCTGTGAAGAGACACCAGAACTAGAGGTCACAGTTCGTTGGGTCGGCCATTTGAATAGTTTTGTTTTCAATTCCTTGGCTCCACATTTGTCCTTTGAAGTGCCCTGATGATAATCCACTTTCCCAAGAATTGTGACATGACAGTACTTTCTATGATCTATTCATCATGGAGACCGCTGGAGTTTAAGTACTTAAATAGTATTGGTATTTACAATAACCACTGTCTTTTTGGAAAAGGCTTCTTAAGTTACCTAATCCTCTTTTCCCTTATGTCTTCCCTTTCCTTCCATCCTTTTCCCCTCTCCCCTCTCTACTTCCTCTCTCCCTCATTTTTCCTTCCCCTACTTCTTCCCTCTCTCTCTGCCTTCTTTCCTCTCTGCATCTCTCATTCCCTTACCTCCTTCTTCTCCCTCCCTCCCTCCCTCCCTCCCTCCCATCTTTCCTTCCCTTTCTTTTCTCCCTTCTTCTTTCTTTCCTTCCATCCTGTCTCTTTTTGCTTTTTAAGCTAGGGGTTTTCCAAACTTAGGGAAAGGAAATATTAAATCAAATTTCATTAGATTATTTATAGAAATTAAATGTTGAAAATGCAAATGTTAAAATATTTTCAGCTGGGCACGGGTGGTTGACACCTGTAATTCTAGCTACTGAGGAGGTTGAGATCTGAAGGTCTCAGTTCACAGCTAGCTTGGACAGGAGAATCAAAGAGACTTAATCTCCAATTAACTACCCCCTACCCCCCCCAAAAAAAGTGCTAAAACTAGAGCTATGGCTCAAGTGATAGAGTGCTAGCCTTGAGCAAAAAGGCTCAGGGACAGTTCCCAGGTACTGAGTTCAAGACTCACAGAAACAAAAATAAAATTGCTTAGTTCTATTCTTAGTGTGAGACTAAACAACTGACTTGGGAAAATGAATCTGATTATCTTTCTCTAATTTGTATTGTATAAGATGGCTTTATTATTTTGTTGGTAGTGTTTGGAATTTCTACGGAGTTTTTCTGTAACTGCAAAAAAAAGCCTCAAGTTCAATCAATCAATCGTTATTTTTGTTCTGTCATTTGTAAAGATCACATAGACGTATGTACATATTAGCAATATTCCTATGATTCATCTCAGGAAAAATTAAATCACTGATTGCATTTCAGAGAGATGTTGGTTGGGTGCTTAATCAATCTAGAGGGAAAAAAAAACACATTTATTTATCTACCTCTGGGAGAGCCTATCTAAAAAACTTAATAATCCCTGAATGTCAAGAGATGGAGAATTTTAATACATTTTCTTATCTTATGTAAGTTTATGAACTTTACACATAATGGAAGTTTATTTCTCCTCCACTTTCTTCTTCTCCTTTTCTCCTTATCTGCTTCTTCCTCCTAGTACTGAGGTATGAACTCAGGACCAAGCTCATTCAGCTTGCTTTGCGTGGCTGGTGCTCTGATTTGAGCCATGTCTCCAGCCTGGCCTTTTGCTGATTTTTTTTTTTGAGACAGAATCTCGCAAGCTTTCCTGGCTTCCAATCATAATCCCCTTAGCTCTCACCTTCCTGAGGATCTAAAATTAGAAGTATGAGCCGCTGGAGCTCAGATTATGATCATCTTCGTGTTCTAGAAAAATCTTTACAAATGTCATGGTTGATTTTAAACAAGCTGGTTGTTTACAACTACGAATCTCATTCTGCTTCTCTCAGAAATCCTATAAATTCATACAAATCGAGAACTGTTGTGGATGGAAAGGCTGATAAACGATGTGGCCATTTACTAGAGTTGTGGGTGAAATGGATGTGTTTTTCTCCAAACAACTGTTAGCTGTTTCATCAGACAAGTCCCAGATTGATTAGTCTGTCCTTCCTATGAAAAAAAAGAACAACAAGCTGGGGCCAGCAGCTCATTCCTGTCACCTAGCTACATATACTCAGGAGACTGTGAGATAGATGATTTCAGTACAGTACCTGTTCAGGAAGAAAACTCTGAGAAATTCCATGTCCACATAGTCAACAAAAATAGCACCATCTGTGAGCAAACACAAGGACCTGAGTTCAAATCCCAGTACTACAAATAAAAGAATGAAAAGAAAGGAAATAAAGGAGGGCAAACAAAATTGATTTATGTCAGTGCTTAGTATTCTGAGCAAATCCTTGACTGACTAGATTTATTTACTTCTTTCTCAATCTCAGTTTCGTGTAGGTCTTAGAGGTGATTTTGAATTGGAGAATTTTAAAATTAAAATACTACTTGAAGTCATTTCTGCCTTCAATAAGTACACTGCTTAGTATTTATTAAATGAGTTATTACCAGAATAAGTTTAACTACCAATTTAGATAAGCCCTTTGAAAATTAGAGTATTACTTCAGACCAGAACACATCAGCCACTTTTAGTATTTTGAATTTTTTCACAAATGTGGTAGGAAAATTTACATTTGTTTTCCTCTATTATGTGAGCCAGGCTTTCCTGGATATTTTTGAGATAGGGTATCACATTTTGCCCAGCCTTGCCTGACAAATCTTATTTATCTTTTGGTGCTCTTCTTTATGGATCCAGGCTATGACTGGGATAAAACACATGAAACACTATACCTAGCTTTTTCTGTTGAAAAATGCTCGCCTCAAATGGCAGTCTTCTCAGTGCCAACCTCAACAATAGCTAGGATTGTAAGCTTGAGCTATCTCCCCTGCCTTACTCGTTTTCTATTTGGATGATGGCTGTGCCTGTTTAACAAAAAGACAATGGTTTGGATTAGAAAGAAGACAGATGGGCAGATGAAAAATATGCATGACAAGAATCTAAAGATAAGAAAAATTTTTAGTGCGTTCATATTTTTAAAATCGGAGAAAATATATGCAAATTAAGAATATGCTTAATCTTTTAAGTAAAATGTAAACAATGTGGTTGACCAACTCCTTGACATTGAAATTAGTGGTTTTATTCATCCACACATTGCCCCAGGACTTGACCACAAGGCATGTAGAGCCCGGAAAATAAGCTATTGTGATTTAAAGTAAAAAAGAAAAGAAAAGATCTAAAAGCCAGGTGGTGCTGGTGGCTCATGCCTGTAATCCTAGCTAGTCTGGAGGCTGAGGTCTGAGGATCTTGCTTGAAAACCAGCTGTGAAAACAAATCTGGTCATAAAAGAAATGCAAATCAAAACAACTCTAAGATTCCACCTCACTCCAGTTAGAATGGCCAGGATCAGGAAAACGAATAACAACAGATGCTGGAGGGGATGTGGCCAGGAGGGATCACTACTACACTGTTGGTGGGAGTGCAAACTCGTTCAACCACTATGGAAAGCAGTGTGGCAGTGCCTCAAAAGGCTAAACATAGAACTCCCCTATGACCCAGCAATTCCACTACTTGGCATTTACCCAACCATCCAGAAACAAGGACATACTAAATCCACTAGCACAACAGTGTTCATTGCAGCACTATTCACCATAGCAAAGATATGGAACCAACCTAGATGTCCCTCAGTTGATGAATGGATCAACAAGTTGTGGTATTTGTACACAATGGAATTCTATGCTGCTGTCAGAAAGAATGACATCGCCCCATTTGTTAGGAAATGGAAAGACTTAGAAAAAAATCATATTAAGTGAAGTAAGCCAGACTCAAAGGAACTTAGGCTCAATGGTTTCCCTCATTCGTCATAATCAGTAGAAACCTTGGCTCTACTAGCAGAGATCTGCAATAGAGCAAAATCTTGATACATAAGGCCATATAGTATGAAGCTAATTGAAAGGGCCTCCAGGATATTGAAAGAAAAGCCATATAACGAATGATTGTTGTCCTTAATGTACTATGTTATTTCTCATCTCCTTTGCTGTCCCTTGGTTATCTCATATTGTTATAGTATCTCACTTTGTTATCTGATATATTGAATTTATTTGTATTTGGTTATTTGAAATTTGATAGGGAAGGGGGGAAAACCAAGACGGGTGGGGGTGTGGGGGGGAGGGTAATGGGTACCAAGACATGTGAAAGGGTATCAATGTATGTGAATTAATGCACCTTCTATCTGGCAAATATCATGTAACCCTTTTACTAATTGCAATAAAAAAAACTTAAAAAAAAAAAAAGAAAACAAATCCTAAAGATTCGTATCTCCAGTTAAGTCACCAGAAGTGGAGCTGTGGTTCAAGTGGTTGAGCACCAGCCTTGTGTGAAAAAGCTAAGGGAGAGTGTTAAGCTCTGAGTCCAAGCCCTAGTGCATGCACCCACACCCACACACGCCCCTTCTAAAGATTCATTACACACACACACACACACACACACACACACACATATACATTCTAAAGATTCATTTCACATGAATAGGTTGATAACCTGAATTAAGGAAGATTTAAAAATGACCTTCAGCTTTCCTTGCGTCATAACTAGATGTGAGTCTAGGTGTCCTCACTCTGCTAAGGGGAATGTCATCAATTTTAGGGCTCAGTAAGCTGGAGTCATCAATGGGTCATTTTATCCCATGTTCATCCATCTAGTAGACACAAGGTGTTTTTGTTCGTGTTTTCTTGACCTCGCTAGGTTTGAAAACCTTATGTAAATAACCAAAGGTAAGGAAATAAACAAAAAAATCCTCTATGGAGCTTGGACTCTAAATTAATAATGCCTGCGGTTGTGGATTGACTACAAACTCTTCATTTTAATGTCAGATGAATCTCTGAAGACTTACCTATTCTTTGTTTAAATGTTTTGTACCTGTCATGGGATTTGAACTCTGAACATAGGCACTGTCCCTGAGCTTTCTGTTTTTGCTCCAGGCTAGCACTCTACCACTCGAGCCACATCACCACCTCCAACTCTTTGCTGATTAATTGGAGACAAGAGTCTTATGGACTGTTTTTTTTTTTTTACCCAGATTGGTTTCAAACCAAGATCCTCAGATCTCAGTCTCCTAAGTAGTGAGGATTACAGAAGTGAGCCAATTCCTTGCTGCACATAAACTTCTTTACCTATCCTAACACCGTTGTGAGTCAGATAGGAACCTTTATGATCCCTGTGGATGACAGAAAGCAACTGAGACCAGGATTCTGGAGAAAGAAGGCCACAAAAACACATCCTTTGCTTCCAAAGCTTTGACCTTAAGCATTCCAGTACTGTATTTTCAGCAAGTGAATATATCTATGAAAGACTTCAGAGAAATCTGAAATTTTTATCTTGCTCATATAAAATTATTTCCTAGCCAGGTAAGGTGGTATTATATATCTACAATACCAACACATGAGAGATAGAACAAGGAGGAATGAGACAAGTTTGAGGCCAGCCTGGTCTACATTGTTTCAGAAATAAATAGGTAAGCAGATGAAGATAGATGGATGGATAGATAGATAGATGATAGATAAATAGACAAATTGATAATAAGTGGGTAAGAAATAATATAGAGGTAGCTGGGTGATAGATAATATCTATCTGTCAAATGATAGATAAGTGATGATAGTTAGTGGATTGATTGATGACCGGTAAGTGACAGATGAGAGATGATGATAGATAAAAATATGATAGATGGTACAAACACATGATGGGTAATTGATGATAGATAGTAATAGATGATAGATAAGAGGTGATAAATGATATATCAGATGGATGGACAGAGATAGATCAATTAGATAGACAGGCAGATAAATAGACAGACAGATAGATGATGTCTGGATTCTGAACACTGCTTCCTAGCCAGGTCATTTCACCTGCTCCTGAACCTCAGTCCCATTTACCAACAAGGCATCAGTATGGTTTGACTATAGGAAGACGATGGGAATGATCAAACATAAATCCATATCTAGCTTTGGAAATTATGAAATGATCACAGCAATGATTTTCTCCTTACCTGTAAAACTAATGTTTGGAATTCAGTGTGGTGAAATACATTCATTCATGAGATCTTAATCCTCCTCTTCATTTTTTAACCTGGCGCCCAAGATGGCGGCCTCCATAGCTAGTGGTGCACGGTCTTCTGTGTTCTGGTCATAGTTCCTATTAGCTCATATCATCTATGAGACACTGGAAAGGGAGAAAAACTTCCAGAGAAATAAATGTGTTCTCCACTGCTTCTTTGTCTCCTCTAAGTTAGGACAGAATTTGATGAGTGTAGGATTTAAATTCAGGGGAGAAATATTAGAAACACTTCATGTGTTTTTATTATCTATTGTGATAGCTTATGTGGCCAGGCACTACTGGCTCACACCTGTAATCCTAGCTCCTCAGAAGGTTGAGATCTGCAGATTGCAGTTCAAAGCCAAACCAGTCAGGAAAGTTCATGAGACTTTTATCTCCAGTTAACCAACAAAAATGCTGGAAGTGGAGCTGTGGCTTATTTGAGTGAAAAAGCCTATACAGAGTGCTCAGGTCCTGAGTTCAAGCCCCAGAATTGGTACTCACACGTACACACACACACACACACACACACACACACACACACACACCCATTCACACACTCACACATAGGGAGCGATGTGGAAATTTAGTTTACAATACCATTTTAGGTAAAGGTAGACTCTCAGTGCAGTGAGAATAAATTCCAGTAAATGAGAAATCTCTATAATTTATGCATTCTAAAGCCTGCTGAGGTAGCAATGTGAATTGGGCCCTTTGCAAAATCATGGAAACAGAACTTGGATCTCAACATGTTCTCAGATTGAGTCAATTTAGATGAAGGACTGTAAATATGAAGGCCTGCTGAGCCAACTGACATTTCCAAATAACAACTCTGTTCCAATGCTTGCCTTTAGTCATTTATTTGCGTGAATGTATTGAGTTCTTTTTAAATGAAATATACTGTTTCTGCCATGACAGCGAGTTTTAGCGTGGCCCAGGATTATTGCAAACAATCCATCTCCACTTGTCATTCTAGGTTACCTTGTTTGTGTGTATACATTCTCCATTTTCCTTCCTTCCTTCCTTCCTTCCTTCCTTCCTTCCTTCCTTCCTTCCTTCCTTCTTTCCTTCCTTCCTTCCTTTTTTAACTTTTATGTTGGTACTGGAGTTTAAACTTAAGACCTAATAATCTAGCTTACTTTTTTACTTAAGGCTAGTGCTCTGCCTCTTGAGCCACATTTATATTTCCAATCAAGTATTGTCATGGATTAATTAATTACTATTACTATTATTATCATTTTTGTTAAGGTTATGGTGCTTGAAATTGGGCCTGGATGTTATCCTTGAACATTTTGTTCAAGGCTAGTGCTTTATGCACAGATCTACTTCTGGCACTTTGGTGGTTAATTGGAGATGAGAGTCTCATGGACTTTCCTACCAAACTGTGATCCTCAGATCTCAGCCTCCTGAGTAGCAGCAGTACAGACATGAACCACAGATTCCCTGGCGATTTATGTTTTGTTTAGCTGGTATTAGGACTTGAATTTAAGGCTTTAAGCTGCTGCTTAACTTTTTCATTTAAGGTTAGAATTCTGTCACTTGAGCCAAATCTCTACTTCCTCCATCAACTTTCTTAAGCAAGTCCCATGAAGAAAAAACAAACATAAAAATCAAAACAAACAGAAAAAACTCATCAGTAGTTATTTTGGGTTCACTTCTCCCTCCCTCCCTCCCTCCCTCCCTCCCTCCCTCCCTCCCTCCCTCCCTCCCTCCCTCCC
The DNA here is from genome assembly GCF_031878675.1 of Megascapheus bottae. Lineage (NCBI taxonomy): Eukaryota > Metazoa > Chordata > Mammalia > Rodentia > Geomyidae > Megascapheus > Megascapheus bottae. The sequence continues at coordinate 4,818,335 of NC_143510.1, forward strand.
TCCCTCCTTTGGTGTGTGTGTGTGTGTGTGTGTATGCCTGTGCCTACACTGGGACTTGAACTCAGGTCTCCGCACTGTCTTTTAGCTTTTGCAGGCAAAGCTGGTGCTCTAACATTTGAGCCACAGCTCCACTTCTAAGCTCTTACTGGTTCATTGGAAATATAAGTCTCATGGACTTTCCCGCCCAGGCTAACTTTGATGTCAATCTCCTGAGAAGCAAATGTTACAGGCATGAGCCGTGACTTCTGCCTCCTTTCCTCTTCTTTCTTCTGGGAATTGGGATTTGTGGGTCCTTAGCATTTGGGCACTGCCATGCACGTGAACACATCCCATACTTCATTTCAGACAATGACTAGTTCACTGGGACAGTTTTCTTGATGTAACAATTATGGAAATACTTAACGAAAATGGTGACATAACTCTGGATGTTAAGGCCTTGCACTTATAAATAGTAAGAGTTAGATAAGTGTTTATTCAATGATATATAGGTAGATAATAATTAAATGACAGATAAATAGACATAGCTGATACAAGATACAGATGATAGATGTATAGATGATTGATATGATGGATAAATAGTAGGTGCTAGACCTATAGATAGATGATACCTAGATGGTCTATAGACAGGTGAGTAGATAGATGGAGAGGCAGATAATAGGTAGATTGATAGGTAGATAGATTATAGAAAGATAGATAAATCTAGCTTATAAACACATTTTAGGTATTTATGATGTTTCAGAGCTAGAAAGGCGTGCCATGGAATCAAGATGCACTGTATCATGGAAACTACTTTGTTGAATGGTAACTTCTTTGTACAAGTACTTAATAAAATATTTTTAAAAAAGAAGCTGAGAATATAGAACCTAGATGTATTAAGTATCCACAATAAAGTCTCAAGAAATATTCAAAAGCAAAGAAGAAGGAGAAAGAGGAGAGGAGGAGAAGCTAAGATCATATTGTTTTATTGGAAGACTATCTCAGTCTTCATAGATTATGAGCTGTTTTTGACTCTGTGACTATAAATTGAATTAATCATTGAGTAGACTCCTCACAATTTTGAATTATGATGATAAACCACGCTGCTTTCGGCCTACTGTCAACATTTACATTCCCACTATAATGTGAGATAACCTTTAATTTAACTACAACATTGAAAACTACAGGGTACCAATTGGGTTTCTTAATGGGCATAGTGCTTCAAATTGTAAACAAAGTTTGCCATTTCAGTTAGCTAGCAGATGGTATGCTTTCCCATGAACATGAGTTTTCCCTTTGTAATAATGAATGCATTTAAGATGATAGAAATGACATTTTTTGTTAGAGATAAAAGGTATGCTATAGCAAGATCAATGAGTGAATCATTAATTCTGAAAAACAACCTGTGTGGGCATTTTACTTTTACCATGGGAAATGATGCAATTTCCTCTTGGAATTGAATCTCTAAAGAAAATAAACAAAAAGTAAGTTTCTTTTTCCTTCAGTGTCTGTGTTATTAATTAATTAATTAATTTATTTATTTGTCAGTCCTGGAGCTTGAACTCAGGGTTCTGAACATGGTCCTTGGGCTTTTTTTTTCTCAAGGCTAATGGTCTACCACTTGAGCTACAACACCACTTCCAGCTTTTTTTCTATGTATATGGTACTGAGGAATCAAACCCAGATCTCTGTGCATGCTAGGCAACCACTCTACCACTAGGCCAAACTCCTGGCCCTGTGTCTGTGTTTTAATCAACCAATCAATGGATAGTTCCCATGACTTGGGAATTTTTGTTTAAGGAGGAAGTTTTTTTTTGTTTTTTGTTTTTTGGGTTTTTTTTGCCAGTCCTGTCCTTGGACTTTCTCAAGGCTAGCAATCTACCAATTGAGCCTCAGCACCACTTCCGGCTTTTTGCTATGTATGTGGTACCAAGGAATCGAACCCGGGTCTTCGTGCATGCTAGCCAAGCACTCTACCACTAGGCCAAACTCCTGGCCCCTGCCCACAACTTTTGTTGAGGTAGTCTAGTATATTTTACATAGTGCTACTAGCATTTCATATTTTATATTTTGTTTTTTCCTTCCTTCCTCCCTTCCTTCCTTCTTCCCTTCCTTTCCTTCTTTCCTTCTTTTTTCTTTTCCCTCCCTCTCTACTTCCCACCCTTCCTCCTTTCCTTTCTTTCTCTGTCTTCTTTCTTTTTCTTTCCTTTTTACTTTTTGGCCGTTTGGGACTTGAACTCAGAGCCTATGCACTGCCTCTGGCCTTTGTTTCTCAAAGCTAGCACTCTAACACATGAGCTCCACTTCTGGCTTAATAGTTGAGATAAGTCTCATGGACTTTCCTGTCCCAGCTGGCTTCAAACCACAATCCTCAGATCTCAGCCTCCTGAATTGCGATGATTCCAGGCATGAGCTACTGGTGCTAGGATAAATATATCATATTTCTTCCTTAATGTCCCCATTAATGTTACTGAACCACTTCTGTTTTGTCAGTGAACATGTTACAGTTTTGAATTGAATGTATTTCTCTCTCCACCCTTGCATTTATTTTCTTTTGCACTTATTTTCCTTCTACACTTGATGTAAAAGTTATTTATAGCAGTATTCATTACTAGCTACCAATACACATATACACACACACATATTTGATTTCCCTTGTTGTGCAACAACTAATTACAATTAAACAGAACTGAGTTAAACATACTTATTCAATAATTGTATTGGTCCAAATTTCAGTAGGTGCCAGCGGCTCATGCCCATAATCCTAGCTACTCAGGAGGCTGAGATGTGAGGATTACAATTTGAAGCCAGTGTAAGGCAGGAAAGTCTGTGAGAGTCTCTCTTGGAGTAACCACCATAAGCTGAAAGGGGAACCATGGCTCAAGTGGTAGACCATTGAAAATAACAGATTTGTTCAAGTATATTCCAATAACATAATTAGCATCCCCTTCATGGGCCAGTTTTAGCTGGTCATTTCTTCAATTCCATTTCCTTCTTAGTGCTTAAATTTCCCTGCATATATCCACTGTAAATAGAGTTCTTGCAGATTGATTTTTGAGGTATTACCAAAGTGTGTTACATAAAATCTTCATTGTGCACTGTATAACTCTTATGATTACATTAGTATTTTAATTAAAATGTTTCCATATTATTCTAGGATTTTCTTAAATTATTTTTGCCCCAATAGAGACGGATACTATATGGACAAAGTTTAGGATTATCGTGTATTCCTTACGAAAGACTACCAGCCTGGCGCAGGCAACTCACCCCTATAATCCAAGCTACTCAGAGGGCTGAGATCTGAGGAATCTGGTTCAAAACCAGCCCAGGCAGACAAACCCATGACAGACTTATCTATCAATTAACCGGAAAAAGCAGAAAATGAAGGTGTGGCTCAAGTGGAAGAGTGCCAGCCTTGAGAGAGAAAGCTAAGAGACACTCTCAGGCCCTGAGCTTAAGCCCCAGTACTGGAACAAATAAAAACAAAACAAGACAACAAAAGCATATGTCACATCCCCTGAACACTGTGGTTTGGTGTTTGTTGCTGAGTCAAGTTTGGTCAAAACCATCAATCCAGTTGATACATTTTGTACTGAAGATGATTTCTTAATACTATAGCTCATTCAGGAAAAGAAGGATTCGATTTTTCCCCAGTCTCCCTTCCTGTGTACTCGTATAATAGATTGTCTCTTCTTCTCTTTATTATCTGCCATTGCCTGCCACCTGCAGTCTACACATAGTTGGCATGGAACAGACGAATGAAAGAAGGGCAGGCCCCTACACCATGCCCTGAGCACCTTTTCTTAACCTTTGAATATTTTGATAACAGCTATCTTAAGAGTCATATAGCGGGTTTGATAATTAATGTTGGTGAACAATGTGTATGTGTTTGTATGTGTGTGTGTATGTGTGTGTGTGTGTGCGCGTGCACACACGCACACGTATGCTGGTACTAGAACTGGAACTCAGGGCTTGAGTGTTGTTAGCTGTTTTGCTCAAGGCTGGCACTGTGCTACTCAAACCACAGCTCCACTTGAGGCTTTCTGGTGGTTCATTGGAGATAAGAGTCTCATAGTCTTTCCTACTTAGGTGCTGTCCCTTACCTTTTCCTGCCCAAGGCTGGAACTCTACTGTTTGAGCTCCAGCTCCAGCTGTAGCTTCCAGCTTCTTTGTCTAGAGAATTGGAGAGAAGAGTCCCCTAGACTCTCCTGCCTCCACTGGTTTTGAACCACCACATTCAGATCTCAGCCTCCCGACTTGTAGAATTACAGGTGTGATGTCCTAATGCCTGGTATGAGTACCTTTTTATATCTGTCATCTACTTGTATGTTTTCCTTGGGTAAATGTCCATTTCAAGACTTTTCTACTTTTCTAAATTAGTGCCTTTGGTTTTTCACTGTTGAGTTTTCTATATTCTTTATAAATCTTGGTTATTATTACATGGATTCTATGTAAGGATTTTCCCCCTCTCTATGGGTTCTGATTTCTTTTCTTTATTTTCTTGCCAATCCTAGGGCATTAGCTCAGGGACTAATCACTGTCCAAGGGCTTTCTCAAGGCTAGAGCTCTGCCACTTAACCCACAGTACCACTTCCGGCTTGTACTATGTATGTGGTACCAAGGAATTGAACCCAGATCTTTGTGAAAGCTAGACAAGCAATCTACACCAGGCCAAACTCCCGGCCCAATTACTTTTAACTGAACATTCCCCCCAGTTAGGAAGAAGTTTCATGAGTTTTGTTTACTTGCTAGTGTTTTGCTAGCCTGTGTTTTCAGTGTGACGCCCCAAAGCTCCATGTCCAGAAGTGGGCCTGCCAGGTTCTTTTGTAGGAGTTTTATAGTTCCCTGGTTTAATATTTAGGTCATGACTCTACTTTTCAGGGTATATAAGACATAATTTTAGGGCCTAATTTCATCCTTAGACTGTCCTGGCCTAGGATGTTATCCTTGTCAAAAATGGACTGACTACGCTTGAGTTCATTTCTGGGACCTCATTTCTGTTCTATGCATTTTTTTTTCTGGTCCTAGGGCTCGAACTCATGGCCCAGGTGCTGTCTCTGAGCCTCTTTGTGCTCAGGGCCAGTGTTCTGCCTCTTGAGTCACAGGGATACTTCTGGCTTTTTCTGAGTAGTTAATTGGAGACAAGAGGGGCTTTCTTGCCTGGGCTGGCTTTGAACCACGATCTTCAGATCTCAGGCTCCTGAGCACCTAGGATTATAGGCATGCGCCACCAATAGCTCATTAAATGTTTTAAAGTGAGAGTCCGTTAGATGGTATGTTAAAGTCAAATTTGTCAGAAAAAGGCCCCACATGCTACTGAGT